>NW_009626674.1:0-4551 GCF_000690535.1 Cariama cristata
ACTGTGCCACACAAACCCAATGCATTCTCAAAACTTTGGTGTCAGACAGTTTCCAGACTTGAAGAGTAAACATCGTGGATTTTATCTCTGAATCGCTTTCCTAAGATCTAACATGCTCTTTAGAGTTTTGTTTCTTTGTAAAGTCTTTATCAGGATTAAATCATGGTTTCTTTCCTTATTTTAGATACCTGTACACCAACACGGACGCATGTATATAGGCTTCACCTCTGCGCTTAAAATAAGGTACATTGTATTTTTTATTTGAGGATTTAGAAGCTTGAATAGGTCAATTTCATTTTAAATAGTAGGTATTCCCTGTCTAAATCTAATCTTGGTCAGGTTCATCAGCTTCTTCCTTTTATTTGCTATTAAACTCATTGATGAGACTGTACATAAAGAGAAGTCTTGGGAGTGACCATGAGTGCGCTGAGTACCTGTATCAGTTTCCTGTCCATTTGTATCTAGTCTACTTAGCGTTTCACGTGAAGGTTGTACAAAGATCTTCCAGTTTCTTTAAACCATAACATTTGAGGATACTGACTGTTATTCATACAGACAGCTAAAATTCTGTCGAAGGTCTTTCTTGTCTGCTACTTTTCCATTTGTAAACTGGAGAATATATTTTTTTCTTCAGACATCTGTTTATGACTTAAAACTAGCTATTGAATCTAAGGTAAATTTAAAATTGGCCTCTAAGTACAGCAGCCTTCATAATAATTGCTTCCTTCAAATTTGCATTTTGATCTGCAAAAAAAAAAAATCAACCTGATTAAACCGCTGCTCACTCTTCTGTAGTCTCTGTCGATGTCCAAAAGACATGGAAGAATTTGGGAAAATTTGTGACACAATCTGTGAAATGTATCTATGTGAAGAGAAGAACTGACTGAGTTTCATTACATCCTTACTGACAGTGTCAAGGTATCCACTTTTAATGTTCTCAATACAAGGCTTCTGCTCAAGAAAACGTATCATTTGGAAGCGGGTTGTATGAGCAGCTGTCTCCATAGCGTGTGTGTTCTGGCAAGGTCACTGAGAATTACATAGCAAAAGAACTCTTTTGGTGTTAAGATACCTCAGTTTTAGCTCTGTGTCTTTGGTCCTGGTTCAGCTTTGCCTCAGACTCAGACATACTGAGTAGGATTAAAAGAGCTGAAATTTTCTGGTAAAATTTGGTCCTGATAGTTCATCTTTCAGCTTTGTTCAAAGGAAGAGATGTAATTGTCTATGCATGAAAAATAGCTTGGCTCCACATCCCTGATTCTTATAGATAAATTTTACAAATGTTAAAAGAAAAGTCAGCATTTTGCATATCTTCTTTGTAGCAATATATGTATATAGATATTTATTTTTCATACAAATCCCATTAATAGTCCTGTTTTCTTCATTCAGTCATATACGCAGAGTTTGGACCAACAGTTCTTCTGTAAGAAAGTAAAGTTTAAATATATCAAGCATTAGAAATGAGAAATTTCTGGAAGAGTTTAAAAAAATATATATGCTTTTTCTTGTTGATGAATTGAACAAGGTTGAAACAAAACATTGAAAAAAATTTTACAGTGTTTTGTTTAAGATGGAGAAACGTCCATATCAAATGTATTTTAAAGAAGAGAACCCCAAGAACCATCTTACATTGAGTTTTCAAGAGACAACTATGTGGACTCATTTTTTTTTCCTTCTTAGCCAAACCATTCCGGTGGGAATAGAAACTGCATTAAAGTTTGGGTTTTTTTTTTAAATATCTTCACTTCCCTCCACTTTGCAAATGAAATTTGTGAGTTCAAAGTCGTTACTATAAATGATGCATGCAACATACGAAGCATTTCTTTCTCTCTCAAAAATATTCAGTGTAATTTAATATTTTCTACATTAATATCTTTTTTTTTTCCTAATGTAGACACTGCGAAACAGCCATTAATTGAAGAGTGTCACCACAGAAGAATCTTAACTGAAAGAAAAACTCCTGAAAAGAGAAATAGTCCTGTTTTAGCCAAATCAAGACAAAGAGTTTGTGAAAATTTTGTTTTGACTTTGCAATTTTTTCACTGGAATAAAATCACTCTGTGACGGTCATGATCATGTCTATGCCACCTCTCGCTCTCTTCTGGAATAACATGAAAGAGAAAGTGTTTTGCCTGAAGAGATGAATTCAAATTTAAGGACTCAAAGTAAAGCCATCTATTCTTTCTTAGGTTAAGAGGGTTCAAATTTGAACTCTGCACAGCAGAGCTCTGGACCCTGTATTGAAAAGGGGAAAGGGGATTGAGGTAAACATCAGACAGCTATGTCTTGCCGAATGTTTAAATTTAAATTACTATACAACAAGCTGGCACCTTTTTGGTGTGTTAAGTGAGGGAAATTTATTGTAGGAGGACAAAATCACAAATGAAACTGATGGAGTCCAATCATTTGTCACGTCAATAAAGCTCGTAATTGAGGCATCAATGGCCTCAGATACCTACTGACTATCAAGAGTTGGTTACAAGTGTAACCTACTGTCTCTTGCTGTTACCCTAAAAGAGCATACAAAAATTCTGTTACAGTGATGCAGGGACCTAGGGGAATAGTTACACTTTCAGTCAGCTTTGAACTGAAATTTTTGCTTAAGCAATTTATATTATCATTGTTTGTTTTACATAGAGTATATATCATGTCCTTCAGACTAAAATATTTCAGTGTTGATGTATTCACTGCTTGTTGGTGAAAACTCTGACATAACATATCTATATAATCGAGCTACTGCTACATTCTTTGTTTTGTTTTGTTTTTAAATACTCAGAAGCACTGTATCACTTGGGATAAGACACCTCCACCAACTTCAGAGGGATTCTGTTAAATACAACTAAGGTGGCTGCAGGTACAAAGCCCACAACATATGCAAGTTGTATCTAAAGCCCGAGCTAAAGCGCATTTTTTGGTACTGATTTTTGTCACAGGAACAAAGAAGTAAGGGCTATAACTTCTCTCCCAAAGACATATCCCTTGATTTGGCTGAAGCTTTTTTCACCCTGCAGTTCAAACGTAGCATGCAGTATCATTAGCCTTGACATTTCTTTTAAACTAGCGAACATAGGCAGCTCTGTTGTGTAGCCATTTCTGAGTAGAGCTACGTGCAAACAAAATGTCCTAGTATGTAGGTTGAACTTTTTAGCCCACACTAGCACTTACATCATCGCAGATACACTATTATTAGTACTTAGGATAACTCAGATATCTCTACAGAGGTAGTAATCAGAGATCTGAACTGTTAGATAAACATGTCATTAGTTACATTGACCAGTAATAGATATGATTACTGCTAAGCTAAAAATATGATCAGTTTAGAATATAATTTTCTTGGTACATGGAATTCAGAAAAGTATAATGTAGCTTATATAGATGCAAGGCATACTGTATGTATGTATAAACATAAAGTTGCTTGATGAATTTCTAAAGGAACTAAAACTAATATGGTGTGGGCTGAAAATGAGTGAAGAAATTGCTAAAAGATAATGAAACCAAAGCTGTTGCTGTGTGTAGATAGCGTTTGTGAATGCCTTGCTGTAGTGATGAGCATAGTTTATAACTAATGATTGGTTTGATTCAGATAAGGAGTGAACTATGATGGTACTATTCATTAATGTTTTGATGTGTTACAATATGCAACTTGTACTGGAATTGCATAAATCAGAGTAGAATATGCAGGAATCAGCGCTCCTCCTAATGTCATCAACAGTAGGAAAGAGCCATGCAAGTAACAAAAGGTATGCAAATAGCAGAGCAAGTTAAACTTGTTAAAAAGTGAAAAATAGTTTGCATTCAGGGCCAGTTTTCAGAAATGATGGGAAAGATTGCTTCTCAGGATTACTCCTCTCAACACTTACGTTATTCTTGAACATGGCTAAACAGTAGCTTTTATTTCTAGTACTAAGGTAAACTGAAGCATAAGTGTGGAGGAATTGTGATTATTTGTTTTTTGATTAAAAAGTCACAAAACAGAGTCATGGTCGAGCTGGAAATAGGAACAAGTGCTCCAGCTTCTCTGCTCAGTTTATTGAAGATGATACTCTCTCCCCCAAACTTTGATTTTTTTCAAAGGCAAAATCAGAAATATGATCTTCGTGTGACAAACTCAAGCTGGTGTTTAGATGCTGTATAAAAAAGTGCCAGTCAATTACTAGCCAATTTGTGATATACTCTCTGCAGTACTGGTGCAGTTTATTTAATTAATGAGTTTGCATTTCAATGGCATTTGAGTGTTTCACTGATTTATCTACGGAGGTATCTGACCCTTCCACATCTCCTGAGTCAATGGCAATGTCACTGTGGCTTGAAGGGTACAACGGCTTTATAATCACTACAGGTTTTTCAGCTACCCTGTCTGCATCCTATTGCGGCTGTCATGTATAGGTCTTCAAAATTAGTGGCAGCCTTTTCATATTTCTGTAAGAAATTAAAAGAGTAGCTATGTTCTGCTTTATTCTGTTATGTCATGGTGCTTCTAACAGTGGAGGAGGAAAGCATTTAAATGTTTAAAACAACAATTCCCTTTCCCCCCACTGCCTTCCACTCTTT
>NW_009626674.1:4582-12920 GCF_000690535.1 Cariama cristata
CCTCTCCCTCGGTAAAATCCCACACTGTCATTCATGGCCTATTTAGCCAGAGGCCACAGGCTATCGTTTGGCCGTAGGTGAAATATGACCTGGAGCAAACCTTCCAGTCCAGATTTATATCCTTTCATGACTGTCAGTCATGATGAATGGTGCTAGATTAATTTGTTTGGAAATGTAGCCATGATTGTACTGAGTTCATATTATTTTCAATGGCTGTGAAAATCTTTGTTATGATAACAGGTTCATGACATTTCACAGTCGTTGCAATAACTGTCAAAAGTGTTATACAGTCCTTGAAATATATTAGTAAACAGAATTACTTTTGATTTTGTTAGCTTTTTGAAATTTCATTTACTAGTGACAATTTTTCATAATTACAACTTTAGTAATCTGTAAGCAAATAGAGCAACAAACAGGCAACAAAATGCAGATTATTGAAAAGGCTAAAATAGTATATGCAGGCTGCAGATACTGTAGTCTTCCTTGAGCATTAAAATTTAAGGCTCAATTCTCATGACTAAGGCTACACTCCTGTGAATGTTCTATCTGTGCCAAATATCATGCATCAAGATATGTTATCTGAGGAAAAATATGATTATTCTTGTGCCTTGGTGCTCTTTTTCTTTGCTTTCTTTCCCATGCATATGGCATTTTGAGAAGCAACAGTGGATGATAAATTCATACTCTGGTTATAGAGCCATTCGACAGAGCCAGAGGGGACTGAATTCCTTTTAGGCCTTTTGCATTGAACTTATACTCATGTATGAGTGATAATCTCAATTTGCAAGGGCTGCTGTACAGAAAACTGTGTGGCTCTGTTACTGTAAAGGATATTTATGACTTCTGTGAACTGTTAGGATATGACTGAGTATAGTCCAATATCAAAGGAAAACTGGATCTTTACACTAATTCTGTGGGAGCCAAGAAAGTCCTTGTTTGGAATATCAAATAACTGATGTTTCTTGTCTCTTTTTTTTTTTTTTTTATGTTTCAAGATTTTTGTCTGTTCTGTTGCAAGATCTAGGGATATATTCAGAAGTTTTCTAGAATTTTAAGTGACTATGTATATCATCATGCAATTATAGCCTACTAAATTGATATCTGTCGTAATTTTTGGTGCTTCTGTAGCATCAGTCCTTCAAGTCTGATACTTGCTGGCACAGTGTTTGACAACATGGAGCCAGGAAACTCAGAATGGAATTTACCACATCACTTATCATTCTTAAAGTGAGATTTACCTAGCAGTGTGATATGAAGGATGCTTTAGCAAATGGCAGCAATGCTCTGCTGAAGACATAATTAATGCCTGTGCTAAAATCCCTAGGGTGTAAGTATCACTGTCTTGGTACTATATGCTAGCTTGTTCGTGATATTTATTGGTCTTTTGTCTTTCATTTGCTTTTGGTAACTAGGACTTCTACTCTGCAGCTGCAAGATACTTTGGATAGTTGTTGATTTACCTTGGTCTTGTGTAACAGAAATTTATTGTGAGCTGTTTTATGGCTTTTGCTTGTTCAAGTGGAATACAGATAATGCAATCTTGTAAAGCACTTGGCTTCAATTGCTAATCTTTGACATAAGTCACTAGAACTGTGAGGTTTTGTGGTTTATTTTGGGCTTCTTTTAAGGATTTGTTCAGCTTTCTATGTTACAAGTGTAATGTCATCCAAATATATAATTTTGATGATGGAGTTGATGAATGGGAAAGGCTTAATGGGAAAGAGGGGAAAAAAAAAAGAAAGTATTTGAGTGTGGAAGCTTGAAAATCCATTGTCTGTCATGTCACTGGTTTGGTTGCCAAGGTAAATTTTCATTTTTCTACAGCTGAGTGTTTTAATGATCAAACAGTGATTTCAAACACAGATCGGAGATCAACAAATACATTTGTTACCCTTTTAATTCTCTTGGTCTGTAGGTGATCCATGCTGGCATGTGATCACACCAACTGCAACCAGACTTAAATCAAATTTGCAGTACTGGCCATCATCCTGAAAGATTCATCCAAGTCCCTTGGGGAAAAAAAAAAAGAAAAGGAAGAGACTTCCCAGACTTTATAATCTGAATCTGCAAAGTCAATGAATGTTCCCTATAAGGTTTTGTTTGGGCAGGCCTAGGGACGTTAATGAAGAATTTTCTATTAAAATAATACTGCATTTTCAATTGAAGAACAGTGTGAATGTTTCCCTAAAATGTCAGTAGGTATTGCATTCAGTTACTTTCTGCTGTGCTTTCCAGAAGTTTGACAAACTATTACAGTTAGTTGGAAGAGATAGGACCCAGATGTCCATTTTTATGATACTCCTAATGATATTCGGATGTCAGATTTTTTATTAAACTTGTGTAAACTGATATACATTATAAAAGGTCAAGGTTGACGCCAGAGTTGTTATCTACCACTTTTTATACCTTGAGTGGTAGGCCAATTTTATCCTGCAATGCAAAGTAGACATGAGGTATATAGTAAACTGTCCTGCATATCAAAATGAGTATTCATTGCTGGTTAGCATCTTAATATTAATTCATACCTACAATTAAGTATGCTTATAAATATTTCCAGAATTTCAATCTAAAATTGTGTTTAGGATGTGGAGCAGCTTCATAATCCATTTCTCATTTGGGGCAAATCTTCATGGCTTCATAGCTTCATTGGAGCTGTGTTGGATAATCTGATGATCATCTGCTGAAGTAAGTAAGATAAGTAAGAAACTTACCGTGTCTTATCACAAATTATTCTGAGAGACTGTCAGTAAACCTGTGACATTCCTTACATTCCTTACAACGCTGAGTCTTAAGAATTAAAAATATAATTGTGTTAGGGAGACTGTCTTTGTGATGGATGACACCACTTTGCTCTTGATGCTCAGAAAATTGCAAGAAAGGCATTTTGAATCACTAGATTTATCATTTACCTGTGTGCAAAAAAAGATGAAAGTATAACAATTACTTTATTGTCCTAGTCTGGCAAAGTTGGTAAACAGATATTTATCTCAAAGCAGCTGAGTGGTTCTACTGGTGTAACTGGTCTTCCTGACATACGCAGGTGTTTAACTATTTACTTAGATGAAGGATTCAATTGCACTGCTATGTCTTTTATGTTTTTCTCTTATCCAATTTCTGCTTTGGAATGAGGATATAATTAGGATGAAATTCAGTCATGTTCTTGTCCATTAAAAATTCAAATGAATTAGTCATAGGAATGCAGAAAGGGGTCCTTGATACACCGACTATTTTAGTGTTTAAATAGGAGTTGTATTTCAGTCAGTGTTACAGAAGTTAGGTCATTTAATACAGTGATGAGGAACCCATATTTTTAATTACTCTGATGCATCACAAGCCTTACTGAAAAGCACAAATTATGTTAATTCAATTTAGTTAAGATGGCCTCCAGGTTAAAAGCAAAACCAATGCCCCCCAAACCCCCAAACTACACAACCTTACACAATGACAGACTGCCATGTTGATAAATGTTTACAGCACTACCTTAAGTACAAATTACCTGATTTTGCAGGAGATCACATCCTTTGTTCACAGTGATTGAATAAATAAAATTCTCCTGGATCTACTCTGCACAACTCTGGGGCAGCAACACAAATTGAAAAGCAGGTTATAAATCTTTATCACTGACTGCAAAGATTATTGTTTGGTTTCATTTTGGTCACATTTATGATGATGGTTTAGTTAGAGGATGGAATGCTTTGATGACGGTTACCTGGGGAGAACCAGAGGCACTTCTACTTCAGTGTACATGAATGGTTTCATAGCTTTATCATTTCACATAGTTTTAACATTTAACATGACTCTATCGTTTTCAAGATTATTAGAATAATAATAAAAGTAACTTTCATTTCTGAGTCTTCTAAATGAATATCCCAGTCCCTTCTGCATGGAATCTCTCTGAAAACTTGTAATTAGTTCTCATATGGTTTAATAGGTCCATCTTATTCAACAGTTGTGAGTACTAATACTGTCTAAATATACATTTATTATTCAGATTTTAATTTTATCCATTTCAATGAAACTATATGGAAAATAATGAATCAAAATTATTATTAACTCTTAACATCCATGGATTTATTTCAGGCTGATTTTACAGGGTTTTTTTTTGTTAGACTTGCTTACTTGTGGGGACTCAAAGTGGGGAAGCTAACATTCACAAAGGCTAATATTAATCTGGGAACACTAGGCTCCTTCCACAGCCAGGAAAAGAATCCCTCCAAGAAAGGACAGACTAAGTAAGTTAAATTCTATGTTTGCAATAGACTTCAAAAGAACTCCCCTCTGCTTATATCAGGACTCCAGCTAGATTAATCTCGCTAGGTTAAGTCACTGCTGCTGAATATCTCAGTCATGCCAGCTCATTAATTATGTCTATTTTCTTACCCAGATACGAAGAAGAAGTTCGTTCCCATTATACATTAAAAATAATCAGTAGCTTGTCATTCTTTCACGGGACCAAAAGTAAAAATATATATGCATAAACCAAGCGGTATCACAGTACAAAGAAGCACTGCAGTACTTTTAACCCTTTTGGAAAAGGGATCAAAAACTGTTTGGCTGGATTGTGGCTGAGGACAGTGATCTCTGCATTCTCACCAACCTTCTCCTCCGGAGGCTCTACCGCAGGGAGGAGGCTGCAGCACACGGTAAAAGTGACTCTGGAACACCCTGATGGTCTCCTGCTCTTCTGAGACATGGAAGAGTTTCTCTTCCCTTCACTGACCACTTCCAGTACCTACTGCCTCGATGAACGGCTCCTGTACATGGCCAAAAGCAGATGTAGGAGCACTCCCAGCAAGGGGAGTGCCAGGAGAAAGTGGCCTCTGCCCTCACCGCTTTCCCCTCCCGTGGCTGCCCGAGCCCGCTGCTCTGGTCGGGTTGGACCTGGTCGGGATTGCTGTGCACAGGGGAGGGAAACAGGAGAAACGCGGTGCAGCAATGCCAAGCTGAAATAGCAGCAGTAGTGCAGAAGAGGCCATAACAGATAAGAAATGTGGAAATACTTTTATATGACAAAAATCACTATTTTTTTCTTTCCTTCCCAAGCTGCTCAGAATTAGTAAGAGGACACGCCGGGGATGTAAACACTCTCTTTTGTACACGCATCCCAAAGAGCAAAAGCAAAGAATATGTTTTGGAGTATGTCTTAACTAGTATATTTGAAGTTTCAGCAATGACCTTTCTGGTTTATAGATTTCTTAACAAAACAGTATAACATTTGAAAATAAATCATGATAGTGATAAATGTACGAAAATCTTCCAGTGCTGTCTATAAGAAGCAATTGGAAAGCAAATGGGAATAAAAAAGAACCTTCTTTGGTTTTTCACCCTTTCCTTTGGAATGTCATTGTTGATCATTAACTACTGGAATTACTCAGCGCAGTGCTCCTTATTGTCCCTCACATCTGCATATGTTTAGTTGTTTCAATTATATTTATAGATTACCATTTGGAAATTGTTTCCAGGATTCACCTCTCCTTCTGCAGATGGATGTCTTGCTTGCCTCTGATGACATAGTTGCTTTCTTTGAAATGTTCTTTTCCCCAGTAAGCTGAAATTATTTTTCTTTTATTAAAAATCAGTGGTAAAAAGATGAAAATAAAAATGCTAATGAAAATTTCAATCTCAATTTATATACCCTTCACTGTACCCAGAATCCTGCCTTAATGCATGGTTCTTTTGAAAAAATGTTCTTCTATGGACCATCTTTGCTCAAAGCAAGTGTTTTTGATTGCTGAAAACCTGTTTTAATAGTGCTGAGACTGCCCTTTCCTAAGTAGTCAGTAAAATGACATGAGTTAGTAAAGTACCTCTCAGCAGCGGATTCCCTGAAATCTTCTATTTAAATTAATCCCAGTGCAACTTTCAGTGTTCTTGATCATTCTCCGTTTCAGGGCAAGTCTATTCTACAGGTGGGATAGTTCTGCTAATTAATGGTGTGAATTTAAAGAGCATTAAATTCCTGTATGGAAGTCTCTTCTTTTCCGTTCCCTCAAAGACATGACGTTAAAGCAGATTAACACTACCTGGCTTTTGAAGGAGATAACCAAGGAAGTATTTAGTATATTTTATATTCACATCTTTAGTTACTTCAGCTTAATTTTCTTTAGAATAGAAAACCATGTACTTGTAAATTCTAAACTTTTAATCACATTATGACTTTCACGACTAACCATTTTACTATTACTTTCAATTAGAAAATGCTTCTAAGCTCTGTTCTCTCTTTCATCAGTTTTGTCCCCAAGGGATACCAGGATGTTACTAGCACCCTTACTTTATGTGAACAATGAACTGTTCTACTCTTCCTTCCTGAACTCATTTACTTGTGCCTAAAATTTTTTGTATCAAAAAAAACATTAAATTCAGACAGTGATGAGATTAGAGAAATGCTGATGAAGAGTGTAGTAGAATGGCCCGAAGAGAAATTGCAGCAGACATGAAGGGTGAATGGAACCGGTATTAAAAATAAAAAGAAAGAAAATTGAGGCAATTGAAATGAAAATCTGAAGTACAGACAATAACAAGACAAATACTATATTCAATATCACTTTTACTATGTTATCTTTATAATGTAGGATTTTATTATAGAATAATACATTTAGCATAGGATGCATATAATGTCATTTTGATCTGAAAGTAAACTAACAGAAAAAGTTATAGTGATATTTTGAATTTAAAAAAAAAAATCTTCCTTATTTCTTTCAAAAAAGTAGGGAGTCCTGGACATATTTCTCACTGGTGGCAGGAGATTTTGTATGGACGTGTGCACAGACCTGAAAAACAGAACAAAATTAAAGAGTGAATGAAGATGCAACTGCCTTTTCCAACGGAAATGTGGGAATGGAAGTAGGCATTGAAATAGGATAGAGAAGGAACAAAATGAAAGGAACAATACCACCCCTGTTTTGCTGGGGTACTTGATATTGGACAGAAAATTCTAGACATGTCTTGCCTTGTATTAGATTTGGAAATAGGTTCCTTTCTATGAAAGGAATCAAATTCTTTTGTGTTTAAACTGACACTTCTATGTTTCTTTTCTTTTCTTTTTCTTTTTTTTTTCCCTTCCCTTTTTTGCTCCCTTGCTCCTTTAATTCTCTAGTCTTCTGTGAAATGATTAGTTTAATTTAAGTGTTGTTGCTCTTTCAAAATATAGTTTACTGATTTTTGTATACATTTTCAGAAGCTAAAGGGACTTTAGGAGCAGAGATAAGATGTGATTAAAACTAAGCCCACAGATACTCTTTTTTTTTCAGTGTCCGAAGTAGGGGAAATATTTGGATTAAAAAAATATATGTGTAATATTCCTCAAATTAATCACATAGACCCCTTTAAAAGGTGAAAGATGAGGCATAGATACGTTATCAGAGTTGTTTCAGCAGTTTCCGCTGCAATGGCTTTGCTGAGGAGACACTACCTGGGAAGGTAGGACCGCGTTTTCTGGATTGTTCACATACTGCTGTCCCTGTTGTTTTTTTGTGCTCTCACTCCTTGTTTTTCCTTTCTGGCCCAAGCCAGCAAGCTTTTTGTTAAATTTCTGGTAGGATTTTATATAATTCAAAGTTGTACACTTATGCAGAGAACTGGGGGAATAATGCCCATAAGAATCCCTAGCTTTCTGAATCTGATCAAGCATGGACAATTTTAAGTTTCATTGAAATTCAAGGGGAAAGCAGAAGTGACAGGATATTACAGAATCAGTTTCCAGGAGAGAAAGTAGAGTTATGCTCAACTAATAATTTACATAACCAGTTATATTTGGTGGCAACCCTATAGAAAATACTTCTAGGCAGAAATCTTTAGTTAATCTAATTCAATTGAAGCAATCCAGCATTATATCTGTATAAGACCAATATCATTTGGTGAAAATAAGTTATTTGGTACTTATAGCTCATTGATGCTAAATTTAGATTGTGCTGATTGTAAAAGCTTTAAAACTGAATAGAATCAAAGAAACTAATTTTATTTCAAAACTCTTCTGTAATTGTTCAGGTTAGAACTCCGAATGAAATCTCTTCCCTTCCCTGTCTATGTATTATTCATGAAGGCCTAAAACTGGCCCTCTGTGACCATGAAGACTACTCTTTTAAAATTCTAATGTAAGCCTATTCTGAATTATGGAGCCATCAGATCAGCACCCATGGAGTGAGGAATTTCAGATGATTAGAATTCTTAATGATTAGCTCCACAGTGTAAGTTCTACATTGCCTCATTTGTATGGAAAAATTCTCCTGATGCTCAGCAGATGCCCTACTGTTGTATTTTAATGAACTGAATTTTAACTCCATATCGTTTTAAAAAATCTGTCCCAACCCCCCCTCCAGAATTTCTAATGGAAAATGGA
>NW_009626674.1:12930-13250 GCF_000690535.1 Cariama cristata
TAAAAAATTCAGCATTCTTGTCTGATTCCAAGAATTGCCTCAGCAAAGGGGCAAAATATTATATTAAGACAAAGGACACATTTGACTTTTTACAGTTGGAAAAATGATACTTTTCCAAGTGTTTTGAACACTTCCATCAAGACAATTCTCTATCATAAAATGCCACATTAGTGACCTGTTTTATTTTAAAAGCATAAATTTTTACAGTATGTGATTTTTTCCCTTTTAAAAAAAATACAGGGTAATGCTTAATTTCCATAACAAAAATAGCTTTTCTCTATTTATAAATTATTTTTCCATTTAAAAGTATCTTACATACG
>NW_009626675.1:0-1455 GCF_000690535.1 Cariama cristata
GGGGGTGCTGTCTAGGGGTGGGGGGTGACACGGTGACGTCCCCCTCCCCAGTGTACAAGGTGAAGCTGGTGGCAACGGAGCAGTCGCCGTCCCATGACAACTACATCATGACCATCCTCTCCGTCATCAAGATGGGTACGAGCACCTCAGGGGTGGGGGACAAGGACACTCAGGTGGGCTGGTGTCACTAGGGGGGCTTGGGGTCACCTGCGTGGGTTGGCATCACCCAAGGGTGCTGGGGACACCCGTTGGGAAGGGACATTCAGGTGGGCTGGTGTCACCCAAGGGTGCTGGGGACACCCGTTGGGAAGGGACATTCAGGTGGGCTGGTGTCACCCAAGGGTGCTGGGGACACCCGTTGGGAAGGGACATTCAGGTGGGCTGGTGTCACCCAAGGGTGCTGGGGACACCCGTTGGGAAGGGACATTCAGGTGGGCTGGTGTCACCCAAGGGTGCTGGGGACACCCGTTGGGAAGGGACATTCAGGTGGGCTGGTGTCACCCAAGGGTGCTGGGGACACCCGTTGGGAAGGGACATTCAGGTGGGCTGGTGTCACCCAAGGGCATTGGGAAGGGACATTCAGGTGGGTTGGTGTCACCCAAGGGTGCTGGGGACACCCGTTGGGAAGGGACATTCAGGTGGGCTGGTGTCACCCAAGGGTGCTGGGGACACCCGTTGGGAAGGGACATTCAAGTGGGTTGGTGTCACCCAAGGGTGCTGGGGACACCCATGTGGGCTGGTGGGACGAAGACACCCAAAGCTAGAGGGAACTGATGTCACTCATGACTGATGACACCAGTGGGGTGGTGCCACCAAGGATGCCAGCGACTTCCTGGGATTTGGGAGTCCCCATTGCGGGCCATGCCAAAGTGGGTGTCCCCGTTGCGTTGGGGTGGAGGTGACACGTCACCTGTGTGTCCTCCCCTGGGACAGGCACCGATGAGGACCCAGCAGGAAGCAACCGAACCTTCGTGAGTCACCGGCAATGCCGAGATGCTCTGAGACTTCAAATCGATCAGGACTACCTGCTCTGGGGATTGGCCACCGACTTGTGGGTCACCGACAACCGGTAGGGACACGTGTGGGGACACGGATGGGACCACATCGTCTGGGGACGTGGGACCACGGGGACGTGGGTAGATGGGACGTGGTGATACCGACACCCGAGTACACCGGCGCATCCCACCCCAAGCTCGAGATTCTCCAGTGTCTCCTACGGGGTTGTGCACCCCGTTGTCCACCCCTCTTCCCGGGGTACCACCCCCTCCTGAGCCCGTGTCCCCATTGTCCCCTTCTTGTCCCCAGCTTCTCCTATCTCATCGGCAAGGAGACGTGGCTGGAGGCCTGGCCCTCGGAGGTGGCGTGCCAGGAGTCCGACCTACAAACCCTCTGCCAGGACTTCATTGAGTTCGCCGAGGCCATGACCATGTTCGGGTGTCCGTCCTAAGCGAATGT
>NW_009626676.1:0-14694 GCF_000690535.1 Cariama cristata
GCAGGCTTTCCAAGGAAAATGGTACCTACCGGGAGCCAAGCTGTGCAAATGCCCAAAAGCAAACAAGTGATTTTTAGGAGAAGGCATCAATCTGCCTAGGTAAACGCTGATCCACAGGAGCAGCTTTACGTTAGTCAGGTTACGTGTGTATTTGCAGACTCTAGACCTGTTACTGTGTCAGCTGAATGGTAGGCATCACTTCGAGAGCGCTAAAACACTAGGTTATTGGCAGCTGCACTTCATACGAGACCTTTTATTGTTATCGCCGTTATCTGTGCCTTTGGACCTTGTGCTGACAAAACTCCCACCCGAGACAGGAGTCCGTGAATAGGCCTCTGTAAGCAGAGTCTTTTCTCTGGAGTGCAGTGCAGTCGAGTGAGCTGGTACGTGTTCATTCATGAATTCTGCTCTACTGCCTGATGCTCCTGCCTGGCAACTTAAAGGTCCCAAGCGTTCTGGTTTTTTAAAACCGAAGTCCAGTGTAAAATGCTGTTACCTATATCTAACATGCAATTTTTACTATCTAAGTACAGTTGTTGGTTCATGTTGAATTTGTGGGTAGACAATAACGTGTAAAAAAAAAAAAGTGGGAAATAACAGCTTTTTTAAGGGTTTACAGTAGATGACTTAAGTCATTAAGTAACCAATAGCAATTCTTAATTTTGCCAGTGATGAAGTATTAAAATCCTGGATGACTGTGGGAAATTTGCAGGTGGTAACATGGTTGCCTTGGTACAGTATTTTTGCAGAAGAGGCATGCAATGAAAGTTATTGCTACAAAGCATACCTGTGCCTGCTGTACTGTAACGGATAGAGGCAGGAAAGGCTGTAGAAATACAATATAGTATCACTCTTGGCTTGCTGGCTAGGTCTTAAGCATCTGCTGCTACCTTTTTGCCACTATTGCTAGCCAGATTTAAATAGGCGTAGTTTTATGTACGCTTACCGTATTTGTACTTGACTTCACTGTACACCTATGCAGAAACATAAAAATTTAAAGCAGGAAATACTGTTGTGTCAATTTTGTGTCCAGAATTGACAAAAAAGGTGTGTACTGCTGAGTAACAGCGTTGATACCAACTCTCTCACCTAGATAAATACTGTTATGTGTAGTCTCTCTAGAATCCTTTCAGCATACATGATGGTGACTGGGCTTCGTTTAACAATAGTCTGTATTGGTGTTACATCATGGGTTTATTGTGTTGCTTGGGAAGGGGTTTTAAAATGTGAACTCTCCTGTCTGAGGAAGGAAGAGTTAGTGAAACCTGAGGTGCAGTGCATGTTTCTACCTTGCAAGGTGAGGCTGTAGGTGCTGAAACCCTAACAAAAGATTTGAATAAGGAAGATAACCACACCCGACTAGTGTAGAGGTGCTAGCCATGAAGTCTACTCCGCAGCTGGATAGAGCTAGGAAATAAAATTTAAAACAAAAGCAGAAGGAAAACAAGAGATAAGAACCATCTTAATCAAAGACCATGAAGTAGGGAAGGGAGAGAGAAGAACTCGGAGGGGTACATGCTCTGAGGGAAAATCGCTTTAATGGGTATGGCAGTGAGATCTTGGTCCTTAGGTCCCAAGGCTAGCTTTGAGATCCTTTCAGAGCCGGCATCCAGAGTGCTGATGCTTATCTTGGCCCCCCTCTGATAGCTCAGGTGTATCTTAGCAAATTTATTAGGGAGATCCAACAATCCCTCTTGATTCCTAAGTGTAATGTAAAACTGTATTGCTTTCTTTTGGTGACCTTATCTCCAGCCTTTTAATTTTGAAGATGATTTTGAGTATGTCTATAAAAAATACTAATTGCTTAGGTTAGTAGTGGTGAAAGTATATCAGGTCAGGCTGAAAAATGTGGGTATGTGATCCCTTTAGATGCAGTAAATCAAAGTAATATACTAAAATAACCAACAGGAGACACTATCCAAAAATATCTTTAACCAGTACAGGGATTGGAAGATGTCTTTTGTCAGACTGCAAAGACCTGCATTTGGACAGTTGTGGCCAAGTATGGGAGCTCTCCTTTGGAAGGAGTGCCCTTTCTGCAAAGATGTCTGGCAAATCCCTAAGCCATCATAGTAATTCTTGCTTGCATGACCATCTAAGGAGACATGGGAGAAGCAGGGGAGGGTCCTGCTAGCGAGAAAAATAATAAATGCCTAAAAACTTGGATAGGACTAAACAGTTATCTGTCAACAGTGGCGTTCCACAGGGGTCAGTTCAGGTGTCTCTGCTGCTCAACATGCTCATCAATAAAGGGGTTGAACAGTGATATTTGCTGGTCTTACTAAATAATTGAGTGTTTTAAAGACAGTATTACCTGTGAAGAATTGCAGAAAGACCTTATGGGACTGATAGGGCATTTAAACGGTGGATGAAATTCAGTTTGGATAAATAAAATAGGGATGGAGGAGAAACCATTTGGTTGTTTTCTTTCCCTCGTAAATCCTATAATGAGATTAAGCAAGAGATCTCTGGGGAGACTCGTGGAACACCTGGTTAGAGGTGCTTGTTTGCTCTTTTCTTTGATGCAGGCTCTGCAGGGCATCTGACAAAGCTAGTAAGTCAAAAATGAACCACAAGAGATAAAGCCATCTCAGTGCAGTGTGTTGTTAAGTGGTGAAACTCCTGGCCCCTGGATACTATGGACGCTAAAAGCGTACATGGGTTTAACAGGCAACTAGGCAAGTTTACATTCAGGAAATCCATTAAGACTGATTAAATATGAAGATACTAACTATTGAACTGTAAGTTTTTGAATGTTATGAGAATATTCTTTGACAGTATTGATACAGGCTTGCTCTATTCTTGTTTTCTTCTTGAGGCATCTGTGGTCACTGTTAGAGACAGTATTCTGGGCTAGACAGGCTTTTATTCCTACCCAGGACAGCTACTGAATGCCTAGGTAGTTCACCTTCCTTTTAGTCCATTTCTAACAAGAGGGTTTTGTGTGTACTATGTAACTGGAGTTTAAAATGCTGTAAAGATTAAATTCTGGTCTTTGTTTTATGAAGAGTATCTGCTCCTTCTCTAAAGGTTGCAACATTGTTCAGTTGTGGACATTGGAATTTTGTTCTGAGTGTATTTCATTTAAAAGCTTATTTTCCACACTCTCTTGGAAAAAGATTTTAATAATTTTAGGTTCTAAACTTGTATGTTCCTTAAAGACAAAAACCTTTTGTTAACCTTATGTGTTTTGGTACAGAGTTTCTGAATTCAGGATTAGTCTAAAAATGCTATTTGACTGAAGGGGAAATTCAGTAACAATTTTTTTGATAGTCAGCAATATTATGAAAAACAAATTTATCTTTGTTGGAATTTTAGTTATGGAATTTTACTTAGCATGCACTGTCTTGCCTAAATGCACTAAACTACGTTAACTATTTGAGTTTAAATTGTCTAATATTGTAGATGTATTGCAGATCTATTAAATAGTCAAGAGCAGCTGGAGGTATTTCTAACCAAATCTTTAGGGCTTTCTTTCAGTTTCAAAGGTTAAATAAAATAATAATGATTTTAAAAAATCCAGAAAAGTTACAGGCATTTTTCTTTGTATAAGAATGATAAATCAGGATCTTCCAAGGTTACTTTTTCCTTCATGGGCAGTCTTTCAATTGTGTGATCCTTGCTGAGGACCTGAAACTGAAAGGCCCTCAGTACTTGCAAGTTACCTTGAATTGACAATGTGAACTGAATCATAGGTGGTTTCTGTCCTTCAGTTCTTAGCACAGAGACAGTTTAAATCCAGTGTGTAGTTTGAACTCAAGATTTCAGTGTGCAGAATGATGTCTTACTCTGTCAATCCTGTTTATGAGTGCCATCACAGCACCATCTACTTCTGTAATGGCAGTGGTAGATGAAATCAGTTAACTCTGTTGTGTAAGCATCATTTTATAGAAATTGTTTGGTTTTGCACTTGGTGCTTTGAAGTTCAGACAGTTTTTGCTTTGAAAGTATGCTAATTATTTTCCCTTCCATTCCTTCACACACACAAAAAAGGTGCCTTTTTTCTGTTCACCTCAGGACTCATTTGTTTTAGAGACTATTTCCCATGTTTATTTTGAAAATCACTTGCTCATGGTGCTTTGGGGTGCATTTAAAGTAGGTCAGTCCCTCCTTTAGTAACACTTCTACTTACTTGCTTGTGACTTTTAGTAGTGGAGCTCAGGACTTGCCAAAGAGATGCAGGCATGCTGCTAACAGCACCTGGTGCTAGCTGTCTGAATGTGGGCGTGGAGTGGTTAGCTGGACCAGGATGGGATTATTTTTGAGCAGAAATTGCCTGTGTAGATTTGCCTGTCCTCCCAGTCACATTGTGCCATGAACTGCAACTTGCCAAATACCAAGCAGTGAATGTTTTCTGTGGAAGCTGTATAACTTCTTAACCCGGTGTTCTGGATGAAGTTCCTCACTTGAGTACCAGGAACCAGAACTTGCAATGAATAGCCTGGGTTTTGACAACTAGAGTTCTTTACTTAGTGCAGGGAGAGTATTTTCTTCAGTTTTGTCTGATTCAGTTCAACAACTGGCTGATTCAGAATTAAAAAATGGGGTGTTGAAAAAGCAAGAAACAAAATTTCGTCTGCTGCTCTGTAAATAAAAAACAATTGAGAGCAGACACACCATTTCACTTGAGGCTCTCTAATCATGGAGAGAAATGGGCTCTTAGGGTAGATATTTTGAACCTTGCCACAGGAGATTGTATTGACTGTTGTCCGAACGCCTATTTTAGCATTGTAAGTTGTCTGAGCATTATCTCTCTCTGCATATTTCTTAGTTAGAAAACAAGAAAGCTTTTTTTGAGTATTTCTTGGTACAGTGGACATTCCATTCTTGTTAGGAAACGAGTTTTAAGTTTTAGAGACAGTTGTTCAAATCCCTGTACAGATGGGATTTGTGGCAAAACCGTTGTCCTGCTGCAGCCAGTTTTGCGTTGAACTGCAAACTCAGTGCCTGCTTCACTAGATCTCAGAAAACAGGTGATAAATATGCATTTTTCTCAATGGCTTATATGTATATCTGATTCCTGTTAATGCTGTGACTGAGGCATTGTTTCTATCATGTCATGATGGAAGATAAGTTTGTTGGTTCCGTCAGCTGTGGACAAAGTGTTTAGCTGTCAATGCTTGCAAACAGGCACATCACAGAAGCTAACACTATTGTAGCCACCTTCTTTCAGGAATACATTAATGCTTGTTTCTGTGGAAGAAACTGCCCTGCTACCTCTGTAAATGAACAGATTACTTGGGTTTTGGTACAGTCAGTAATATCTAAGTCATAACTGTATTATATAAAAAATAGTTTGAAACAAGCTTTTCTTCTTCTTCTAAATATTACCTGAAATAGACTACTGATAGTGGCATGTATTTACATGTTTCCAATCACAGAAGCATCAAGATTTTATTTGTAATGTTGTATTGCACCATTCCTGTTTTTAAAAGTCAATTTGTAGCTGCTTCTACACTGAAGTTTTAATTTGGATCAGGAGTGACTTTTGTGAAACAAATGTCCCAATTATCCCCTCTCACTGTGCTTTGCTTTGCATCAAGAGGCGTTCTTGGAGCACATGGAGCAGGCTGAATGTAGCTGCACAGTAAGATGCTGTTCAGGAGCACTTAATCCACTCTAACCTTTTGTGAACAATCAGTTCCCAGAACCAGATCAGGACTTATCTAATGCAGAACCCGCAAAAAATTTATGTGTGGATACCAGCATGTTGCCACCATCTGTAACACTGGTGTGCTCTGACTGCACTGCACTATTTGCTAGTGCGTACCTAAATTATATGTCCTAGTGATACTGTATTTGAATCTAACTGTAGTTAATTTGCAAGTTGATTAACAGGATGCTTGTGATATCATGCATTCAACATAATACACAGGTCAATGTCTGCCTGCTCAACTTTTAATTAACGTGGGAGCTAAAGAGAGTATTTATTATGTAAATCAAAATTCAGTACTTGGAGTGGTCATTGAAAGAGTGGTTAGTCATTGCAGAGTATTGCATTATCTCTGTACTGTTATTAGTTTGTGTACTGAATGCATCGTTCTGTTAATTAATTGAGCCGTTACTTTTTTTCCATAAAAGGAGTACTGGAGCAGTTTTGAGTAGCTGGAATGAATAGGTGATCATTCTGCATAATTTTCACAGCTTTCTTGTACTTAAAAAAAGAGCTGTTGATATAGAAAAATTATATTATTGTTATTTCTTTATTTTCAAGTTATTTCTTCTGTCAGCCACTATGCATTTTTGTAATTGGTTTTGATTATCTTTTTTAATTAAAAAAATTATATTTCTAATGGAGAAAATGAATAACTCTTGAAGTAAGTGCTCTTAAGCATACTGTAAAAGTTTTTTGCATGTAGAGCTTTTAGGAGTTGAAGGTAATTGTATCATTTGTGTTAATACTAGAATTTTCACACTTGAAAAACATTGCGGTAGTCTACAAGGGGTCAGATAGAACAAAGTCATTCTTTTAGCTTGTTACAGAGACAGTACGTCTGAAATTGAATAAGTATTTTCAAGTTCAGTTGAAAGCGTTTCCCTAGGTGTGATTGTGTAATAAGCCTATATGATTCTGAATGGAGGGCAGGTAAATTTACCAAAGCCCTGTGGTATGAGAAGCAAGTATGTGTTCCATTGTGTCTTTAGGTGTGTGTCCAAGTGTCCATAGCATTGCGTAAAGGATTGTAATGGACACAGTTTCATAGGCAGAATTCTATCAGTAACAGATGTTTAAATGCTTGCTCACATAGTATGTATCCACATTTGAAAGGACCACCAATTATGAATGGTGATCAGTGAAAAAATGCTATTTGCTGTAGCATGTACCCAATCTGTGGAAGTCCAAGTACTTACTAGGAAGGACCAGCTATCCTCTTCAGTCACTCAGATCAAAGAAGTTTTATCTTCCTGAATATGGTCTGAAAAGGTCAATCAGGAAATAAAAAAACACAGTCATCCCTGACCCTAATTTTGTTTATAATCCAACAAATTGAGCTGGCTTTATCGTGGTAAACCCAAATGATTCTTCTGTGGTCTTCTGCTAGCCAAAAGGTTGGCTGGGCTTTGGGACAGCAATCTTCTGAGACTGCACGTTGTGTGGAAAAAAGTGCAAAGATTTGAATATTGTTTTGATCTATGTATGTACAATACATATGAACCATTAGTAGGAGTTAAGATTGCATAAAAAGAAAGAACAGGTACTCCCTTGTGCTTTCACAATGAAGCAGAATTTAAACATACAAACTTGCATATTTGCTGTGGACTTCTTCATTTAGGCATTCTTAGCATGCTTCCTCTCTTCACAATAAGCAGACCTTTATTATCTGAATACTCACCAATTTCACAAAGGATATTCTTTTTACAGTATGATGATGCTCATTCTGAGAAAGGCTAAACAAGTATTTTGTGCGTTTCTAAATGGTGGTGCTGCTTTTGGTTCTTGGTTTGTCCAGTGTCTTTTTCAATATTTATGGTTTCCCTACCGTGTCCTCAGCCAGTCAGTAATCACCAGAAAATGCATTTTTAACTTACTCGTTACTGTTCTTAAAAAATAAATTTGTCTCTAATTTCTGAGGAATTTGCTTTTTCTTCCTTGTTCTTTGGAGTCTGGGCTAGCAGCTCTGTGAAATCTGAGCTGGCTAATCATTAAGAATTTAATTCAGGAATTTTTGTGTTGTGGAAGCACGTTGTTTTCTTGTTGTCACCTTTGCCTTACTTTTGTATCCTACTGTTAAGAAAGGTCTTTCAGACTGACCCCTCTTTTGGCAAAAGTGCACAGGATGTGTTTTCCCAGAGTCTATCTGTGTTAGCTTTTAAACCTCCAGAAACTCATCCGAACAAGGCAAG
Source organism: Cariama cristata (assembly GCF_000690535.1). NCBI lineage: Eukaryota > Metazoa > Chordata > Aves > Cariamiformes > Cariamidae > Cariama > Cariama cristata. Next base: position 7,846 of record NW_009626676.1, read on the forward strand.
AAAAGCATACTTCTTCCTTGCTCTATTCCAAGACCGCAGTTCATTGCCTGTGACACTTTCCCAGCTCTTTCTGACCTAGGAAATAAGATCTGTTTTGGAAGGTAAATACATGTTTTCTTGTGATGGGGTTAGGAGGGAAGGTTCTGCTCCGAATGGTATCTTGGCTAGCAGTGTGCTTTGGAGCAGCCCAAACGTAGTGTAACTGCTGAGCATTGTGTGTCCTAAGGACAGACTGACATTTCCCTTGAGTTTACTGGAGCGTGTAGGAAGGTTGTGGTCATGCACGTGGAAACCTGTCTTTTTTCCTGGCTAGCTGTGGGGTTTTTAAATCTGTCTGCATGATGCAATGGCAAAGATGATTGGGAATAGGCTGTCCAAGACTGTTTTCAAGTGTGGGGTTTTTGATCAACATATACATGATATGTGCGCAATTTCTTAGACTATATAATGTTTAAAATGGGAAGATAGAGTAATGGCAATATAATACTATACCAATGCGCATTGCAAATATATCTTTTGGTTATAGAATGAATGCAAAAATGGTGTTGTTACTGTCATAGGTTACTATCACTTAAAACACACGGACTATTGGAGGCCATCAATATTTGCATCTGTTGCCCAGAGAACAGATTGCTGAGGTGTTGTTGCTTTCTTTGCAAAGTCATTCTAAGTTAGGAGACCCTACAACAATATGACTTTGAAAGGGACCATTTGATCTGTAGCAACCAAAGCTTTTGTCTCTTTGAATTTCATCTGCGGAGGATAAGAGGAGAGAAATTACTTGGTGTGAACCACCAAAGTACATGTTTGGAACTCTATGCTGATTCTGACACAAGTGGAGTAATCACCTGAACAACATAATGCTGTTGCTTATACGTTGTCCTCCTTTCACATATGTGGTTATTTGTGCTAGAACTCAAGAACCATAAAATGTAAAATAAAAGATAAGGAAAATGGAAACCCTGTTCAGGAAAAAAAATTATGAAATGTGCTGCCCTTTGACATTTTACTGTCTATTTATCAGGGCTTCTTGGAGTAGGGGATAAAGCAGTGGTAAAACTAAGTTCAAGATTTATAATGCACAGCCTCAAAAACAACATTAGAATTTAAGCCCTTCAACCAATGCATACCTCTCTGTGAGCATCCATATGCCACAGATAAGATGCCAGAACTGCAACTTTACCTCAGAACTGATGTCATCTCCATGGTCATTTTCTTCAAAGTCTTCTGACTAGAAACATGTGATGCATCTCTCCTCTGGACTCTCTCCAGGCATTGTGAAAAAAGCAGTTGCTTGGGTTTAAGGAAAAGGCATCATTCTAAAACACAGTTCCTGCCCCCCCCCCCCCCCCCCCCTTTTTTCGTTCTTGCAAGTATTCGTATTTTCTTCTCAATTCAGATCCTCATAAACACACCAGTATTGTCACTTATTTTCAGTCTTTTGGTCTTGAAAGCATATCCATGTCTGCCAGGTTCACTGCCTTTGGGAACTGATACTGCATCTTAAAATATTCAATTCGTTGTGGTTTTATTCATGAAGATGACCCTGATTGCTTCACAGACTTTAGCAGAACTGAATACTGCATAAACAAAAATGTTCTGCACATGTCTTGAGTTTATGTTTTGTAATGAGGCAGCATAGTGTCATGTGACTGAGGGGGGTCTCAGTCAATCAGATCAGTTGTCACAAATTGTGAATTTCTTGTCGATATTTGTTCATTTATTAAAAAACTTAAATGCTGACATTAGTAGATAACAATTTCATGTAAAGAAGTTGGACTTAGGTCAGAAATGAAATGCAGGAATTCCAATTTAATCTAAATAAATTACTTTCAATGAACAATTTTGCACTTATTAATGAATGGAAATAAAAAAGCGTGCAAGATCTTAATGAATATCCATGGAATAAGAAGTCTGGTATTATCTTAAAGTACTTCTGAAATAATATTCATATTGATTTTTCTTTAAATAATCCTTGTTAATGGAGGCACACTGCCAGTCCCAAAGAATGTACTATGTGATTTTATTTTGTTTAGCTGCAAAAAAATTTTAATACCGTGTGGAAAGGAGTGGTCTTTCATGCACCTTCTGTGGAAGGCTGACCATAAATTTTGCAACTTTCAGTTGATAATGAGACCTTCTAGCTACTTATATTCTTTGGAGATTAGTTGTTTGAATTTTATTTAAACTTGAGGAAATATCTCTTTCAGATTCTCCATATATGCATGATGATGTTTCCTATTTCTGATTTATTAGGTGTGTTGCACTGCTCTAACATTGTGGACCAATGAGTGTGTTTTAAGGACGTGCTCTGCGCCAGAAATTAATTCAAAGTTTTTGGCACACATGAGTATTTTTTTTAATGTGGTGGTTTTATGTAGTACTATACTTTTGTGGAGAAAATGGATGTCTTGTAAGACTTACAAGGCCTCAAGATAAAGTCTGCTGTGGATGAGTACTGATTTTTTCTTTACCTTTTTTAGCCTATTGATATGTTTTCTAGATTAATGAACCCCAATTCTGATCTAGTATACAGTGCTTTACAGATGTTTGTTTTTCTGATGGAGAACATTTGCTCGTCAGCTTTCCATATTGTGCAATAATGATTTGCGAAAACTCAACAAAAAACACGTTGAGAACTCTGACATCATTATCATAACCTAAGTTCAGAGACCTCTAAGATACATGTGCATGAATGTTTTTACCTGTTACCTGCCCTGCCTTGTGCTGTAGGGGCAGCGAGTGATCCATCTGTCTACATTCTCTTGAAACCCTCATGATTTTCTGGCTGATTAATTACCTTAGAAGAATTAAAAAGGGAAGGACTGCAAAGTTGATTTTGTAATGGAAAGCAACACTTTATGGTAGATACTGATGATAATTTAGGAAATGACTAATGATTTTGTTTAGTGACTTTAGGTTTCTGGTGATCAGATGGGTGTTCCTCCCCACCACCTCTTTTTTTTTTTAATTTTTTTTCTTTGTTTCTTTGCAGCCTGATGGAAGCTGCAAATACTTACGGGGCACACTCTTCACTATACACTCATCTATTTAGCTAACTGGCGGGGGATTAACTTGAGTTGAAAGAGGAAGCGAGGTCTAATCTTAACAGATACTGTTAGAACGGCAAGTAACTGGCAATATTGGAGCAACACTTCTGATGCTAAAAAGGGAATAATAAATTCATTTTGTTTGCTGCGGAGCAGAGGAAGGCTGGTAAATTTATTGCATCTGATTCTCCTTTCATAGCAATTTAATTCAAGAATATCATAACTGCAAACAGGAACAGAATTTGGATTGGTAGTTAAAATTAATAATCGATGAATGCTAAATAAGATCAGTAATCAATTGCCAGATTGGATCAATGTGTAGTGGAGAATCTGCAATGAAAGAGATACGCTAAAATTCACTGGCATGTTTTCTGCTCTGACTGTTATAGGGATGAAACCCATCTCCATCTCCTTAATACCTCCATAATAAATATACAGGTAAATTATTTTTTTAATTTAAATTCATTTCCCATCTCTATCCATAATTCATGTCATAGGTGTTCAAAAGTAGGTGGAACAGGAATAAAACTGAGTGAAAAAGGCAGTTTTATTCATTACTATAAAAGCTTGCTTGCAGAGTTTATTTGACTGGCAGTAGCATAAAGAGAATACTCTTCTATTTCCAGAGAATCATTCATTTGAGATGACAAAACAACGTTGGTTGTCTCCTCTGCCTTCTCCTCAGCACAACAGTATCTTTTTGACCATTTGAATCTTCAGCTTGGTCTGTGTTTTACATGTTACACCAAAAGTAGAGCAGCTTTCATACGATAGATTTCCCTACTGGAACACAGGGAGGCTGCAGAAGCTGTGTTTATCTGCTGACTCCAGTTATAAAATTCTCAGACTTTTCTAATAAGAGCAATAAACATTATTGAATGGGATGGGATCATATTTCTGACAACTGCTAACTTGGAGGTTTGTTGCTGTCCAGTTGATGGTTGCCCAAACTGTTTGTCTTTCATTTTCCTTCTCTGTTTGCAATTGATGAGACTTATATTTTATAGCAAATTTGGTTTTTTATTTGTCTGTAATGCATGACCTTGTTAGTACTGCTAAATTTTATCCCTTTTCTCTTACTCCTGCTCCTTGGGTAGTAAGTACAATTTTCCCTTTCCAGTATTACAGCTCTCTCCTGTATTGCCAATGGCTTCCCACCTTTATCATCAGCAAACTGAATCAGCATACTCCGAAGTTTATGTCAAAGTCACTAACTAAAATATTAAAGATGATGTATAACAAACCAAAGCAGTATTGCTCAAACATACATGGTGGGAAAAAATAGAAACACTGAAGTAAAGAGCAGTGTGTGTCTGGCAAGCTTTTGATGACAGTTAGATTGCATTGGCAAATTTTCTTGAGGGAGAAAAAAAATCCTAAAAGTAAATGGTTTCTGAAACTGCTCCTCCCTATACCATTATCCCATTCAAACTGAAACAAAAAAATATCAGAATTCTTGCAGCATTGCCCATACCAAGGATGAATCTGTTCTGTTACATTCTTTTGGTGACTCCTTGCTCCTTTAGCTAAGGACGTCTAGGGCTGTTCTCACCTTCCTTCCCCCCAGCTCCTAGTGCATTCTTTAGAAAGCATTCTCGACCATCTTTGTACAAAGAGGAAGAAATATTCTCCACTGTATTTAGTGGATGCAACTTCAGAAGCTGAAAAATTGGGCATTCTACACCTCTCTTCTTGTGATGAGTGCCAAACAGGGTATAATTGGTATGCTACTCAGAAAGCTGACAGAAATCTTGATGTTTCAGGGGAAGCGAGAGATTAGATTTCATTATGCAGATAGGTTTCTACCACCATCCTATCTTCCTCCTCCCATTTTTGGAATGTGGATTAAGTGTGGATAAATTTAATGATTCCTGAATATAGAAAGACTCAGCTCCAGTAACTCTGTCAAACAAAAATGAAAAATAGCATGTTTTTAAGTGGCACTTGAAAATTATGTGGGTCTGTGAGTTACAGGACCTATCTGTCCTTAGTTTTTATCCACCCAGCATAATAATTGCAGCTGTGAAAAGTGACTGTAACAGTGGCACAAAATGCTTGCCTTTATGTATATTATGAAAAATCCCATTTAAATTTACTTGTAAGTTTTTCATTTGAAAATATACTGTGGAGGAATTGGGTTTCTTTAGTCCAACAGATGGTGCTGGGGAAAGGTGATGATAGTTCTCCAACAGAGAACCACACCTGTGAGGTAGCATAATTCACTTAAATTTAAGAACTCCTCCTGCATGCAAAGGAGAAGTAACTTGACCATGATTACAGTAAAAACTGTAATTTAGAAAAGTATCGAAACATCTGTAGTTCTGTAACAGCGTTTTCAATATGAGCAGGAGAGACAATGCTTAAAAGTGGTATGTGATCATTTTGTGAAAGGGACTGTGCGACATGGTTGCCCGTGTTACCAGGAGCAGTGGATCGGGGAGTACTTTTTCATCCCCACAGAGAGTGCTCTTCAGGTCAGACTGTCATTACAATCATTATGAAACAAAACTGATTTGTTTCACATTTAAAATACATGTAACATAAAAAGTGATTTATTTTGTATTTATTTACGTGGAATTTCATCTGTCATTTAATACCATGTCACTGAATCTCAGCAGAGTCCTCCTGCAGCTCTTCAGTTGGGCAGAAACTTAGTATTATGAAGAACTTTGATTACAGGAAAAAAACAACCACCTAGTGTCACCTCATTTCTCGTCTCAGCTCCTGTACTGGCTAGTTGAGTAGCAGACGCCAGCTGTGGTCGGTCAGACTTACTGATGACCTCTGTGCACTGTGAAAACTGAACACTTATTCCTTCCCTGTTTTGTATCTCTTAACCAACTACTAATTAATTTCTGCCTTCTGTGACTTTTTCGAGAACCTTTGGTGAGGGACCTTGTCAAATAACTTTTGAAAATACAAGTAGACTAATCAATCAAATCTCCTTTATTCAAGTGCTTGACGAATCTTTTAAAGAAGTTCTGTGGTTTTGAGACATGTCTTTCCTTTATAGAAGGCACATTGATTCTTCCCCAGGCTATCATATGTATCCATATATCCACAGATCCTACTCTTAGAGCTTGAAATGGCCTCAGCAATATAGAGGAAGCATACAGTCCTTCAGTTCTCCAGATGTGTCTCATACCCGTTTTAAAAAATTGTTGTCACATTTGTTTCTTTCCAGTCTAAAAAGGCTAAGTAAGTGGTGTACAAGAGGTTGTGTATCACCTTAATTTGAGCTATTTGTTCTATGAGTTCAAGTTAACCCATTAATTGAGTGTCCGCTGGTGCCTCTAATGTGCTATTGGTCATTTTATCTGTTTGTTCCATAATCTCTTCTGCCTCTTCTCTCTCTCTTCATTTTGGGAGGTTTGAAGACTTTTTTTCCATTTATCTTATGAGTAAAGAAAGGTTCTAGCATTGGAAAAACTTCAGTTTGTTCAACATCAGATTTATCACAGGCTATTCAGTAGACACAAACTCTTTATGGAATTAAAATTTTATAATCACAGTGCAGCCGCTCTTCACTGTATTATGGCCGTTCTGTGGTACAGAATGCTGTAGAAATTGCCTTCAACACAGGGTATTTTTCATTGGTTGAAAAACAAGTAAGAGGTTGCTCTCGTCCCTGTAATAGTAGGTCTGAGGGTAGAGTGAAGCAGAAGCAAATAACTGCTAGTTATCTTTGTGATATTTCATCCCATGCCTTCCTTTTACTGTACTTTAACGCAGTTTGGGCAAGGTGAAGATCTTCACATATTTTCGCTGGTTTTTATCATAGAATCATAGAATCATAGAA
>NW_009626677.1:0-9182 GCF_000690535.1 Cariama cristata
AGCTGGGGAGCATGAGGAGGTGTCGTGCTGCTGGGTCAGGAGCCCTCTGTCATCCAAGTGTGAGGGTACCTGGAACCTGAACCAGGGCCTTCCACCTCATCGAACCATGCTGGCCTCTCCAGTCAACATGTTGAAGTGTGGTGGGAGTTTTCTGGGTCCGTTTCATCATGTCTAACCAAAAGAATATTTGATTATTTATTTAAAGGGGGCCAGGCCCAATGAGAGAGCTCCAGTGCAGCAAAGGACCTAGGCAGGGCTCAACAGCATTACTCATGTGTTAGCATAAGTATGTGGATGGCTCCTGCATTAGCAACATTTCTGGACGATGTTTGTCTGTAGTGTACATTCAAAGACATAGGACTTCATTCTCTTTATTAACTCACACAACCTTTCCAGGCTATCTCAACCAAACTGCAGAGTTTGCTCCTGCTGGGCTGGATCCGATCCTGGAAAGACCTTGGGGAGAAGGCTGTCCAAATGAATGATTCAATGCACGTCCTGCTTTCTCCCTACCACTGGAACTGTATGGGGTAGAAGTTGGGGGAAGCAAAGTCATCACCATTTTTTATTTGAAGGGAGAAACTTTTTTTTTTTCCTCAGATGCACTTATTTGAAATCAACACGTTGTTAGGAAAATGCAGGAACTATGGTTATGATGTTGTAGACCTCACCTCAGTGGTGCAGCAATAGTAGTTGTCCATGCAGTAAAAGGGAAACAGCATTCAAATTTTCTGATATTAAACAACCCAGAAGGTAGAATTGTCCTTTCTTTTTATTTTCCTCACACTTTAATCTTTTACTTTAGACAAACATTTTTCTAGGCAAATTATGTGGAGAATTGAAGCCCTGCTTCACTTGATCAGATCTTACAAAGCAACCTGAAACATGACCACAGCTCATACGACTTAGAGAATTACTGAAGTGGGGGAATCATTTGAATAATATATTAAACCTGAGAACTTTGGTAGAGAGCACATGGAACTAAACAGAATACGTGCTTCTGTTCCATTCAGTTGCATATGCAAGAGAAGAGCTATCTTCTCCACCATAGCTATATGAAGTCTATCTAGAGAAACAGGAGAAAATCTTAATATGTGGAAACATGCTAAGGTGAAGCAAACCTAAAGCTTTCAAATCAACACCCAACAAGTATTTCACAAGGCAAACTGCAAAGTGTCTTTGTCTGCAGCACTACAGCAACTTTGTGCTCGAGATGAGTTCAGAACTGAATAATGAGGGATTAGCTTGGAACATTGCTGGGCTTTATAGCTTTGTGGCAGGCAGAAGTTTCTTAATTGCAGGATAATGATGTGATGTGGGCACATGCCCTTTGCCTAGTGGCTATGAATTAGTTTGTGCAGATACATGAAACCCACATCAAATAGAAAGCACAGATGTGTCCTTCCAGTCTGATTGAGGGAGGGAGGGAAGAAAGCTAGCATGGAAAGGAGGTCAAACATAAACTACAGCAAGGTTAAAAATCTTGGATTAAAAAAGTGACTTGAAAATATGGTTTATCCTGCTACCTTTCAGCACAATTTGTCCTGTTGCCCAACACCCCTATTTGAAACTATCAAAGGCCTTCCCTTTCCTTAAGGAAAAAGAGGCAGCACCTTCTCACTGGAGTTGTCAAGGTTTAGAAATTAAATTCTGATCCTATGAAAAATGCCCTGTAACACAGACCGGAGAGAATTGTCTGAGTGGAAGGGAGAAAAAAGCAATTGAAATGTTAAATTTGCTTTTGTTGTGATTGACATAATGCTGTCCTTACTTGTTTTCAAGTATCAGAGTGGTTTTTTGATGGAACTTTTACAACTGAAAACCTGCAACCCATTAAATGAGAACTCTGTTTAGAGCCTAGTTCAGAACTGATTTGTCTGTCTGGATTTACCTTTAGGCACAGTCCCTGCCATCTTCTGCCAGAGATTTTTCTCCTGCAAACTTAATCCATGATCTAGATACATGATTATTTCAAATTTACATTTAAAAAGGAGTAAAAGATTGATTTGAATTCCAAAGGAGGAGGGGGAGGCACAATGATGATGTTGAATCTTCTGTTCCCAGAAGAACCAGCAAAGAATTAAGATTATTAAAGAAGTATAATTTGAGTCAGACCAACCATCTTAATCCATGTCAGTTAAAAAGATGATTTTCCCCACTTTTTTAATGTGTTAGACACAAGCATGTTTGATTTATGATGGGAGTCAAAAACATCTGTACTTTGAGACACAAGCAAATGCTTATTTAAACAATGGGGCTCCCTAGGGGGGATATAGGAAAGAAATGACATTCTTTTGCAAAGAATTCAGTGTTTTTCACTCCATGAAGTATCTTGCTTTGTTTTGAAAAGTACTCTGCAGAAGACACAATGACTCAACCTGTTATGAAGGAGTCCGACAACTTTCACCTTTATGTGACTGGTATGAATATGAACGAGGTTAGCACTGATGAAATACTGTTACTGTTTGCTTGCCTTAGAGTGACCCACATGAAAAGAATTGGTCATCTCAGTCTCATTGGCAGCATACAAGTATTCACATCTTAAAAATATTTGGAACTAGTTGGCAGTCTGAGGCCTTGTCTGCACTCAGGATTAGCTCTGATTTCAGGAATTATTTTAGCTTCTGGTACAAACTCACTGTAGATAAAGTTGTGCAAATTGTGATCTACACTGCTGTCTGCACCATTCAATGGCTGACGTGGGGACTAGTTCTAACTGCAGATGAGGCTGAAGGAAAAGAACCAGTTTCTGAATAGTTACATATCCTGAATCAGCTCTCTCATTATGTGCTTGAGTAGTTTATTTGAAGTTTTGCAGGAAAAAAGTGTTGAGGGTATCAGAAGATAAATATCTGTAGTGTCGTTTTAAGTTCAAGCGTGCACTGGGTGGAGATTCCATTCTGTAACCAGATGCTGTGCTGTATATGCATTGATATGATTAGAAACAGGGTTGACAATAACATTTAAATTTACTAGTAAACTTCTCAGACTTCAGTAAACCAGGTCTGTGAATTAACGTTGTGCCTGTTGTTTTTAAATCCATGATGTTGCATCCAGACATCTCTACACTTAAGGGACTTTCTTGCCAGGCTTTGGAACTGACCTCTGTAGCTCAGCACAGTCAATATACTAAGACAAAGATGTGCCTCATTGTAGAGCCCAGTGTAAACTCTTAATGTCAACAAAGAGGCCAGAGCAGAGAGACAGAAATATGTCTGTTCCTACGAGGTTTCCACATATGGAGAAAGCAGAAAAAAAAGTAGCAATCTACTTTTCAGCTGCTTTTCTAAATGTACGTATTCAACAATGTGGCAGGCTAGTAGCTTTCTCTTCCTGTGTAAGGCTATGCCAAACTAGAGTGAGGAAGCCTAGGGTCTTTTAAAAGAAGGTGTGAAAAACTCTGGGGCAAGTGTAGAATTTTATAAAAGAGCCAAAGCCTCTGTCCACCCTCAGAAGAGCAGAATGACAGAGCTCTGGCAGCCATTGCAGCCACCACCGATTTATTTACGAGTTCCTGGAGTTGATCCAGTGTAATTATGGGCCTGAACTCCAGATCAGATTCACTTGACATTTGAGAAAGTCTGTGGAAAAACAGTAATAATAAACTGATAATAACCATCCGTCTCATAAGCAACAAAAAATAAAGGGAAGAGAAAGGGCAGGTGGGGAGAGGGGATGGCAACATAATCCCCAAAAGATCTCCTGCTTGTCAGGAGATACTTTCAGTATATACCTCTATGTATTTTCTAAAAGGAGCTATGGAGAATTTTGGAGTAAGTCCTGACTCATGTCAGTGCTATTGCAATTACTGTACTGGAAAAAATGAAAATGGGGGGTGCAAAGGAAGCTGGGATAAGTTGGGACAGCAATTTCTTTTGGTGGAGTAGATAGTTTGTGGCCCACATGGCATTTATCCAAGCATGATCATCACCTAAATTATATTACCATGAAGCCTTTGGCTTTGGAAAAAGATGTTTGAAGAAACTATGCTGTAGCATATCATTTGTTTTAAATTTCATGCACAGTATAGAAATACACTTTTTGTGCTTTACTGCAGGTCTCTGATTCTGCTTGTTCGTATCACTGATATAACATGGATGAATATCAGGGTTAAAAATCTTTGTATTTAAAACATCTGCACTCTTGTATCAGGACTTATATTCCACTGTTCTATCCTTTCCATTCGAGTCACTCCATATTATTTTCTATTGAATTTCTGTAAGACTGCTTTAAAAACCCAACTCTGGGAGTTTTCCACAAAAAAATATTTTTCGAGTAAGTTAAGTTGATTAATTCTGCTGAATGGAAAAGGCATCTTCTCTGACAAGAAAGGGAGCTGACATTTAGTTTACAGTTGTTTCAAGTATTTTATTTCAGGTGATTGAATTGAATTGCAATTTATGAGTGAATGTTTAGCAAAGCAAGAACAGTTAGTTACATTTATGCTACTCCTAAACAGCATGTTATGAGTTTTCCTTATGTAGGTTTCAGAACATATCACCTACATATGCACAGGTACAAAGGAATCCATATATGTAAATGGATTTCCTCAGAGGAAGCATTCCAATTAGCTGCTTTCGTCAAACAACAGTAACCAAATGTCGAGTGCCCTGGCAATCAATACCAAGCACAGTAACATTAGACAGTGTCTGAAGGAAAAGGAATCCTGGGTGAACGAATGGGGTTATTGGCCCAGAGCATGTCGTCTTCAAGTGACCTGCTTTGCCATGCTCACCTAACTTCTCAGGAACTTCCTACTCTGAAGGAGAAAGAATATTGAAAAAGGAATGGTCAGAGCTGTATGCAGAACAAATTCAGTTCTCAGATACCTCATGAACATCATGAACATACACTTCTTCAGGTTAAGTGCATGGGAATCACACACACCGAAGTGGTTTAGTCCATTCTCCCAGATCTGACAATGGTGTCACGTATTTCTGCTTAGGAACTATATGTAGAACTGGAGTTCTATGTTATTCAAGTTTTGGTTTTTATAATTTGGCTTTTTATTTAACTTATTTATTTGACATTTATTTGACACTTTCGGTTATTATGTTATTTCTGTATGCTTGATACAGATGCTTCATCTATAAATATATGTCTTATAGGCCTTGAGGAGGTGACTTAGCAGTCTGAGGCATTGGGGTAAGGTCAATAATAAAAGTGTAATATATAGGAATGGAATTTTTTTTTTTTTAATTTTACTTACCTACCATACATCTGACTTTCATCAGACGCTTTTTTTTTGTTCCTGGTAATTTTCTTGGGGCAGAATTTGAGAATGCTGACAATTGTCTGAACAGCCTTAGCAGAATAGCAACTCTGCCTGGGCTGCTGGATATCTGGAAATCCTAGACACATTCACTGTGCGTTGCAGATCAGCTCCACAAAGTATGCTGTACTTCCCCAGTGTTAGACCTTCCAAGCATATGTTGCCCAGATGAACTGCACAACCCATAGTAAACCCACTTACTGTGCAAAGTCAGATTAACTATATAATTTATGCACTGTACATCTGATACTTTGACAAACTGGGCTTACAGTTATTTTCTACTCTGCACATGCTCCTAGATTTCTACTGGGTATTTTTGGGTGCAAATCAACTGACTTTTTATTTACCTCTTTGAATGTCTCTCAATGATGAGACACTGTTACCTGGAAAAAACTTGGTTTTGTTTGGGATCAGTGCATAAATTTCAGCAAGACTCTGTTGTAGTTGGTCTGCTGAGGTTGCATCCAAACCACTGAACTCAGTGGAATGTTGGAGCACAGGGTCACACTGAATGAAGCTTTCAGCTACTGACAGCATCTGAAGAACATGAAGAAAAGGTTGAAAGCCTCGGTAAATATCCTTCAGAAGGTAGCTGGCACTACCATACGGATTTCAGCAAAGACAGTGGGCCTGTCTGCTACAGAGTTTTCTTCACGTTACTTGGTGTAACAGTCCTCACGTGGAGCTCATAGTTATTAAAATAAATAGTGCTTCTAGAATAATGTGGGATTTTGAACTCCATTCCTCAACTTTGGCTTCCAGTACTATCTAACAGTCTCACAGCAGATATTAAAATGTGAAACAGTTAACATGCAAAAGGAACAAAACTAATTCCAGAATGACAAGAAACATTACCATTAGCAATCCTAGTTTGCTGTTCATAAGAATTTTGGGAGTTATTGGCATCAAATATGCACAGTCTGTAGTGTCTAAAAGGAATTTAATGTTGATGTTCCAGAAGTACTGCCTTCCCTTGACAATACTGGACTGCACTCAAGTGCATTCCAGTGACTTCAGAAAGGTACACATCTTCTGCGCAGAAAGTGATACAGTAATTTACCTGTGATGTGACTATGGCACAATGAAGACTATCATCTATTATGTTAATGGCTTTGAAATACAGGTATATGCAAGGGGCATAAAAGGAACTCCTCAGGCTTCCAGGCCTTGGCAGGCTGTGTAACTGTGGCATGAGTTTGTAATCTGTTTTTGCTTTCTGGAATGATGCATGTAAAAAAGAGATGGAGCAAAATCAGTGTCAGTCCATTCACATGCAGAGCTCATCCCACATGGAAAACCCTGCAGGTTTCAGTCCTTATTTTAAGTCCTTGCACTTGTGTAATTGAGCTTACCAGTTTATTGTTTTGTCCATATGCCTTTCCAACTTCTGTTTCCACAGAGGTGGTGTTTGGCGTGGGTGTGCTTGTGTTTCCAATGCTTTGAGAGAGTATTCAAGTTACGAACAAAGATGTAAATAAAAATACAAGTACTTTGAGCAGTTCTCTCACAAGGTCTTAACATACATTAGCTTTTATGAAAGCCTTGTATGAAAGCAAGGTGTACTTAATCTACAATTAAAGCTTTAACTACTTCAGTGTGCGCACCATTTGATTGCTTGTATGGGATAGTGTAAGAGCATTCTGCATGCTGGGAGTCCTCTTGCTGCAGAACTTCTCAGGTTTAGAGAAAGAATTGCTTTACACTACTTTGCACTAACAAGGATCTTATTTTACATCGTCAAGTCATTAAACAAGTTACATTCCAGGGAACAAGAGTATTTGGGAAGATCAATCTAATTTTCTTAATTGTTTCAGCTGGAAAAATAGGAGAGGAAGAATCAGAAACATTAAAAGTTTAATTCTGATATTTTTAAGTGAAATGTTTTGACTTTGGCTTTGGAAGTGGCAGGTCGATTTGATATTTGGCTTAATTTTTAAAAGAGCTGCAAAACTGTTAAATAAATTTAAGCATGAAACAAAACACCTTGGAAAAATCACAACTGTGAAAGTTTTTAAATTTTCTTTTTTTCATTGCGGCTCACTGAGTCAGACATCCATGACCCATTGCCTTCATGGGCTAGCTGTGGCCACTACTGAAAGACCCAGTAATATTCTGAAGCTGTGTCTTGGTCTTGTCAACTGGAGAGAGTAACTGCAGTTGAAGCTAGGAGATGGAAGTGGATGGTCCTGAATGATCCACTAGCAATAATAATTTGTCTGGAGCACTCTTGTGCTTAGACACAGACTTCCCATGAAGACCCACAATTGCAAATACTTAGAGAGAGCTGAAAAGAACAACCTTTTTAAAATAACCCTCCCAAGTCTTATAGCTGTCAATGTCATACAAACACAGTATGAATCATGTTAGCACTCCCAGGAAAAGCCTGAGTTTCTTGCAATTTTTCACTGGGATCCTGCAGTTTAATAGCTTATTCATTATTTCTTTTCCCTCTTACACTAATGTGTTCACAACAGATATAAGAGGGGCTAAGAAAAAAAAAAAGAAAACAATGAAGTGGTGACACTTAGAGCAATCCGCATCAAAGGGTATAAGACTGTAGAAGGTGAAACTGGAGCTTAAAGTGACTTCTCTCTACAAGAATGAAGATATTTGCAGTCTCACTTGCCATATTTGTAGTCAGAAAAGCTACATGGAACCCATCCTCCTCCAAGCCAATGTGTTTGCATCTCATCTGTGTGAAATAAAGATCCCATTTTTGGCTTGCCTAAAGCAACTTTTCAGAGAAATAGAATAAGGTTATTTGAATAGGAAAGCCCTAATTTAAACAAGTAACACTCTGTACAACTCAGAGCTTTTTCAGCAAACTGAATTCATGAAGGAACAAAAAGACTAAACAGAGATGTTTTGTCTCCTAATGAAACCCCCCCAACCTCTTTTAGATCTCAATAAAATTTTCAAGACAGGAATTTAATAGAAAGACAGATTTTATGAAGCAAGTTCTTGTTTACTACCAAGTGATATGGTGAGTAGTTTGGTGACCTAGCAGTTATTCTTGTTGCATGATTGTATTGTGGTCTTTCATTTGAAAAACATCATCAGTGTCAATGTGTTGTGTAATGGAAATTCTGTCTTTAGCATAAACTGATTTTGCTAATGCTTATATATATTTGCCAGTTGTCTACAACATGACTCAGATAGCAAGATTAGTTAGAAAACACACCGTGGGCCATCAGCTGCAATTCACAACCACAAAAATGAAGGCTAGGGTGTCATTCAGGTGAAAACTCAGTCTCTGAATATATACAATTTGTGTGAGAACCACTGCGCGCATTTCCAAAGCGATCCAGAATATTGCCACTATATTGTAGGCAGTAAGGCAGAAGGTACAAAAAAGTATTTTAAAAGACATGCTTGTGAGTTCATTTGCAATGCTGAGGCAATTTCACACACGTTTTCCACAGCCCTGAAGATACTGTTGCCAAAGATTTGTGTCTGCTAGTAAGCAACAGCAAAACATGAAAACATAGTAATCCCAGCTCTGACACTGTGTCAAGGAGTAATTTCCATAACAATTATCATTTTGCAAAGATCAGAAATTATTTAGTGATAAAACACATTCTCCAAACCAACAGTGAAAGCACCTCAAATCAAGGACAAATTCTCTTCTGCTTTGTATTTTATTTATTTATTTATTTAGGCCCCAGTGGAACATATCAGTGAAGTACTTGAGAACTCTCAAAGAATACCATAGTAACACTTAGAATAAAATACTTCTAGTTGAAGATTTAAAGTTGGGCATATGCTGAAATGATTTGCCAGATTTATGCTGAGGAGCGAGCTCACAGCTCACAAGCTGTGGTTGATAGAGGTTTGTGGCAAAAAATGTTGGTACTTTAAGCTCTGATTTTGCTTCTCATTTTCTTCAGCTATTTGAGGTCCTACCAAACAC
>NW_009626677.1:9207-13486 GCF_000690535.1 Cariama cristata
GGGGGGAAGGAAGCTGGAATACAGCGGGATCTGGCAACAAATATCTCTTCATTGATGTTCTCCAAAGTCTGGGTACTGAAGTTGGAGATAAGCAAGGGAGCACCTATGCTTCGGAAAATCCCTGGAGACCAGTTGCATTAACTCTGAACTCCATCATGTTGCTGTGACAGTAGGGAAGAGCCAGAGCAGAACCAGTCACGCAGCAGGTTTTTAAAAGCTTAGTGGGCCTAATGTCATGGGAAGATCATGAGCAGTGAGCTGCCAAACTGCATTCTGAGACCTTTCTCCTACTGTGAACTAATGGCTACGAAAGGTACAAGGCAGTGCAAAATCAGGCTCTAAAGCTATCTTTCCTTAAATACAAAATGTTTACATTTTAGTGAATTAAAATGTCTCAGTGTATTCAAATAATCTATAAATCCATGATCTTAAAGCCTGTCCAAAACCAATAAAAAGAGCCAGTACCTGCAACAAAGACATCACAAGTCAAGGAACATTAAATGTGCTGCACAGGTCTATATAATGAACACATTTGGGCGAGATTGCTTGTAGGTCCACAGATTTGGCCCAGTTTGAGCAGGTTTAGCTCACTTTATTGGAAACTGCGTCCTCTTACATTAGGATTGGATCATCTTCCTATGCTTCTCTGGTTTTCTACTAAGCATAATTAACAGCTATCTTTACACACAGGTCCAGCTTCCTATATTATTCATCATTCTCATCAAAGCAAATAACCCTCCCCAATCTGATGTGAGTATAATTATATTTCATTACTTCACAACCAAGCCATGAAAGAGCCATAAAATGTTGCATTTTATGCTAGAAGCAGTGAGGAAAACACTGAATAATACAACTTCTCCTCGACAGTGCTGGTATCTATGAATGGATGGGGTTCATGGTGCTGCATGTGTGTGGATCATCAAATACAGAAGGATGAAGGGAGAAAGTTCAGATAATCTGGGAGAGACTGAACTACCACAATGAGAGTACTTCTGCAGGGTTACCAAGTTATTTTTTCCCCGTGGAAATAATGCCAAAGATGAGAGAAAGTGAAGTTCCAGTTCCGCCATAGCCCCGTCTGTGGAGCCTTTAGAATGGAGAATGATGGTTAATCTCTGTAATTACCCCAATAAACCCAAACTTGCAGCAGAGAGAAAAAAGTAAGAAAAAAAAATTGAGATAAGAAATAACTTATGCAAATTTTTGTAATGAACATGTCCTCCATAACTCAAGCATACATGCAATTGTCCCTGTAACAGAACTAGTTCTACTTATATACAGGAGCTTTCTTGCAATAAACTTGTGTCTGCCCTCTGACACTGTTGTATGAAGGAGACATCAGTGGTATGGAACAAGTCATTCTTCTAGTCACTTTTTTCAGCAGACTGGAATAAGAAAATAGACTTTGTTTAAATCTGTGGCAAAAATAATCACTCATAAAATCATGGAATCTGAATGTAACCATTTGGGGCCTTTTAAAGCTGCCTTGCTTTGCTTGACTGTACTATTTCAACTGCTCGTTATTGGCATACTTAAATATTCATCTACAAACTTGGAAATCCCAGTTTTCTTTCTGAACTGAGTGTCTCTAATTTATTCACCCAAGGTCTGAGACTTTTATTTTTTAACTAAATTTAACAAATGCTTTCTCTCTTTTTCTCTCAAATCCCTTTTCAGAGATTAAAAGAGGGAATATCTAAAGAGGATATAGTATCATAAGGCATTCACCTATCCTGCCTGAGAAGACTACGGATAATTCAAGCCATCTGACCATTTCTAAAAATACCTTGGTCAGCTTGTATACAGTAAGATGGACAAAGTGGGAGAGGTGTGTAGGAAATAGTAGATACAGCCAGGTAACTTCTGGTAGATTAAAGACCAGAGAACTGCAAAGATTAGGAAGAAGGTTCTATGCTACTGTAGCTTTTTTTTAAAGTCAAAAATGAACCAAAAGAAAGTTCATTACTTGATTTATTCCAGGAATCTGTAAATCTGGATGCACAAAGAAATAACATACTATCTACATAAAACATTTCCATTTGCTGGCTCCTCCCATCTGGATTTACTGGGTTATGGCCAAAGAGTTGTAACTGCCAAATTTTTCTTCAACAGAAAATCCATCTGAGCAGAATTTAATATTGGCAGAGGATGTCTGGAGACATGTGTGAAAAATTAGGAACTCTTTAAGGGAAGAAGTCACCCAATTAAAAATGTGCAGAAAATAATCTATCATACATTCTCATCAAATCCCTTTTGATTTCAAGTACCAAAATAATGACTGGATCAGACCCCAGTTGAGTCTAGAGCTGGCTGAACTGTTTGTTATGGATTTATCATTATTTTGGGAGAGAGAAAAAATATGAATTGAGCTTTTTAATGGTTTTAGATTCGCTTTTTATGTACTTTCTTTGTAGAATACCTTGCACAATTAATTTTCAGTCCCCTTGGCTCTTTGAAGCAGCTTCCTTTGAGCATTTCAGCACATTTATCCATGTTGCATGTTTGTACTTTCAAGTATTGTTTTTCCCTGACTGGATGACTCTTAAATTTAAAATAGAATCATAAATCAGGGAATAAAAATACCAAACTGCAGCATATTCTGTTTCAAGAGGATAATCACTTTTCTGAAATGCATGAAACATTTGTAACCACAGGCATTTGGAGGAAATGCTAAATAAGGTAACAGATTAATAATACTACTAATTATCAAATCACATTCTTCACCTTATTAACAACCATATTTGCTACTTAAGAAGATTTTTTTTGTCTTGCTTTGTAAATACTGACTCAACCCTACCACAATATGTGTGGTGCTGGAACGGTAGAATGGAAATCAGTGAGGTAGAATTTTTACATTTTGTAGAGAAAACCAAAAAAACTGCAAAATAATTCTTTGAGGTTCTTTTTTTTTGCCCTGAAATACAGCTAACTTTAATTTTGTAATTATTATCAAAACAGTTTCTTGTTTAAAGAAATATCCCCCTTTTTTAAGAAAAAGTAAAAAATTCCTTATTTCCAAAATAAATATTTATTTTTTAACATTCTGGAACAAAAACCTTTGGGTGGCATTCATTTGACCAGCTGTAAACATCACAGTCTTAAATACATATCTTTGAATAAAGTGAATTGACATCCAGACATGCCTGTTTCTCTGAGTTGACTATAACTATGGAGTTAGACAAAATGCTTAACTCAGATTTGGCTACAGACAAGTATTTTCCCGCCAAAAAAACTACCCCTCCCAAACCTGTCTGTTTTGGAGTAGGTTTGTCATTACTTCACATATTGAACTCTTAAATTTGTGATTACTTGTCAGTTCAAACCTGAATTATGCCACATATTTGATCCAACCCCACTTCTGAAGCATGCCCCAGAGAAAGAAATGATCATTTAGTGTTTAATTCTCCATGTCAATAAAGATTTGAGTTCTATTATATCATCCCCAATTATATCTCTTTTATCATAGCTGTAGGGTGTGTTACAGAGTTACCTTTTACTCTGGTAATCAAGAAGAATTTGTCTATTATTCTCCACATTTCTTTCATGAAGGCAGTTACCGTTTCCAGGCATATGCAAGCAAAATGTTCACCTCACCAGACATATCACTGGAAGCCTGAACAGAAACAGCCCAGTGAACTTCCAGCAATGCGGCTTCTGTGATTGATTAAATAGAGATCTATGCATTCCAGAATGAAAGACAAACAAAACCACGTCCTTCAGGAGCATCTTCTGTAACCAGTGTGATACAGAGCTGAGAAATTATTCTGATATTTGGTAACGAGAATTTAGCAAAGATTTTGGCTTCACTGGGAAGCTGCTGGACCTCACGAGCCTCAGGCATAGGCTGTCACATACGGCATCCCAGATACAACCAGTGAAAATAAAATAACTTTATAATAAATATAAAATTTGTAGGCTATATTGCTATATTGACAGAACTACTTCTTAACACAATGAAAATTAATTTAGTTTCTTTTTCCTTGTGCAAGTTGCGGTATACCTGTCACCTTGTGTCTGATTTGGTAACTAGTTACAATATTTTTCATAAAATCAAAGCACAATTCAGGTTAGAAAGAGCTTCTAGAAGTCATCTGGTCTAATCCCTTGCTTAAAACAGGACTAACTTCAGTATTAGATCAGGTTGCTCAGGGTCTTGTCCAGCTGAGTTTTGAGTATCTGCAAGGATGAAGTGTCTGCAAGCTCTTTGGACAACTTGTTCTGGTGTTTGGCTGCCCTCAAAGAATTTTTTTCCTAATCATAGAATCATAGAATCGTTATG
>NW_009626678.1:0-591 GCF_000690535.1 Cariama cristata
GGGTATTTTTAACTCCTGGCTCTGCCGTTTGGCATGCGGCGAGTGTCCGTCCCTGCCGCTGCCCTGCCTCCCCCAGCCTGTGTCACCCCCCGGGGCAGGATTGGACCATCAGGAGCTGCATCAGATACTGCAGAACTGCCTGGGACCCGATGGGACCCAATGGGGCAGGATTGGACCCTGTGGGGGATGCTCAGCCCCTACATAGCAGGATAGGACCCTGCAGGAGAGAATGGGATGCAACAAGGCAGGATGAGACCCCAGCTGGCAGGACAGGACCCTGCAGCACAGAATGGGAACCTATGGAGCAGGATTAGACCCTGTAGGGCAGGATGGTGTCCTACAGCGCAGGATGGGTGGGAAAGCAGGACCAACTCTATGGGGCAGGATCAGACCCTGTGGGGGAAGATGGGACCCCGCAGGGCAGGATTGGACCCTATGGGGTAGGACAGGGTCCTGTGTGTCAGGACCTTCCAGATCTGGCTGTGGGATTCTGTGGGACAAGATGGGACCTAGAGGGGCAGGATTGGCCCCTGTGGAGCAGGATCAGACATCTCCATCTCTTCTGCCGGGCGGGAGCATCCTCAGCCCCAT
>NW_009626679.1:0-539 GCF_000690535.1 Cariama cristata
ACCTAGAACATCAGAGTAGCCTTGTCTTTGTAATACACCAGAAAACATTTTCAAGACTTCACCAGTGAAAATTCATTCTTTGACAGAATTTAGCTAGCCTCAGCAGGACACTTAACTGATTCAGTACAGTGTTTTGGAAAACAACCTGACATAGGTTCTTTTTTTCCCTTTCAACTCAGAACTGATAGTATGTGATAGGAATTCCACTGGCAACAAAAATTAAGGAAACTACCACTTAAGTACTCTTATTGTACTTCATCAGCTATCCTCAGGTGAAGTGGAATTTTTCTATAGCTTCATATGGATATCCTTGGATATCCTCTCCAGCACCCTCCTTATTCTTCTTCCAGTCACATCTGTGGATTGCAGTTCCTTACCATAGCACATTTGCCTCCATCCAGCACATCCCTCTTATTCCACCCTTGCCACAGCTCTGAGTAAAGTGGTACTTACTCTTCATTTCTGCAGTCACTGTAACACAACATGTAGGTCTACCACATCATTTTCACGTAGCCACTTTGAAGCCCTTTGGTGGGGCT
>NW_009626680.1:0-3766 GCF_000690535.1 Cariama cristata
GGAGGGGGGGCATGGGGAGGGCGGTGGCATTTCTGAGTAGAGAACAAACCCACTTGCATCCACAGGCTGAATCTGTAAAGTTGATGAGAAATGAGCCACCTTCTGCGTACAGCAGAGCTCCTGCTCATGTGTGCATGGGAAGCTTGGGTAGTCAGCGAGACCAGCGTACGGCCCTGGCTGGGAGGGAGGGTAGGGCTGTAGGTGTGCGTGGGTGGGACAGGACGGGTTCCCTTCTTGTTTCTTGGTGGTTGTTTAGTACCCGGCTTGTATGTTCTGCCGAGAAAGTATATTGATTGCATAAGTCTGCTGGACATTTGCTTGGCTAAAGTAGTTGAAGCTATAGTTTCTAGGAGGTCAGAAACACTGTACAAGTTCCTGACTAGTAATCCATCCTCTGTATTATTTCCTAGGCACATATAAGAAATTTTGCAGTTGGTCTTTTAGTTCATGCAGTTTAAAAGTTTCAACATAATATTTCAACATTTAGTTTCATCATTGCAGACTTTCTTTGGGAGATGCAATTTCAATCAAGACTTTTTTTTTTAACTTTCATTTTGGTCAAATATTCTTCATTTAAAGACTTTAAGGAGAAAACATTAAATTCAAAGATAAAATAACTAAAAACATATGTAAGTATCCCCAGTGAAATTGATGAGTTCTTTTCTGCTCTACTTAGGAAAGGGAATCTCTATTGCTTTAATTTTTAATTTTTAGTTTGTTTTAGTCACTGAACTAAAATATATTTAGGTATGCCAATCTAACAAAAATCATCCTTGGGTAGATGCTTAAAATCACCAATTTGGTTGCAAACTTGCTAGCGTTCACAGCAGGATTATTTTAACCATCAAAATGAAGCATCTGTCCCTTGCAAGTGCTAGTGCTGATATATTGCTTTTTTAAAAATCAGTTGTCAAGGAGGATTATATCCCAAATTGAGAAAGTCATCATTTTATCCACTGACTTAATGTAGGGTATAACATAATTAAATTTTTTTCTTTTTGTTCTGATCATGAGTTTGCATTTTTAAAACTAGACTCAGAAAAACTAGATAAATTTAGATTTTATTTTTTTTTCTCCCCTAGAGTTTCCTTTTATTATTCTCTTGTGATCATTGCAAGCGTTTGCAGCTGTGCACAGATGTGTTTTGGCATATGCAGTCTGTAGAGAGCAAGATGCAGACTGGAGGTTGTCGATAACTTTATTTTCATTGTACACTGCTATCACTGAATGAGCCCAAATTTTAATTCTTTAGCTGATGCGATATCTATCTATTTTTCAGTATTAGCACTTTATTTGTCATGACTTGCCTTAAATTTATCATACTGTTGATCATCAGCTGGAGCTTTCACAATATGACTGCTTGTGTATTTGCAGTCAGACTTCAGAATCTCTGTGATCTTATTAAATGAGACCTGCTTTTTAAATTAAACAAAAATCAGTTAGTGTGTTTGTCCACAGCTTTAGTGGGACATTTTTTTTGTACCAGACAACTGTTTCTGATTGGAAGCCGTCTTTTATGAGAAGCATGGTGTAACATGATAAATATGTAAACTGGTGTTTTAATGCAAGCCTGTTCTTGATGGAAAACATTTGGTTACCTACTGAAATGGTAACCAGTGTACTTGGCTGATTGGGAGTGTGCTGAGACTGCTTGCTGTGTGCCACTTCTCTCCTGTCCGTGCTGTCTCTCTATTCGGTTTTATCTTGTCCTCTGCTCAGACTGGTGTGACTGGGGCGATAGCAGAGTAGCTATTGCTTCAAAGCTGGAGCTCTCAAGTGCTGAAGTTGTGCAAATAGCAAGCACAAATGCTCAACTTTTTTTTTTAATTGTGGAATAACTTTACAGTTTTAGCCACTCTTTTGCATTTGTTTGGTAAAACTTCCAAGTCAGGTTTATATCAGCTATGGCTCTTTCTGCATCATATGACCTAGATTTTATCTATTTAATTTCTTCAAGTGCAAAACTTTGTTTACTCGGAAATTATATATTTGTTGATTCAATTGATGCCTACTTGTTTTATCTGTTGAAAAGTGTGTATAGTTAATACATATTATCTTTTTTTTTTTGTTCCTGATAAATGCCTGTGCAATGTGCAGCTTATTTTGGGCAAATAATGTAGAAAGTTGCCAAATTAATCTCTCCTTCATGATAAGTAATTTATACTATTAAGTAATCAGTCATGTAGGCTTCCAAACTTTTGGGGCATTTCTTTCCTCGTTACTTGGAAATATCGCATGGAGCAGTCAGGCTGTGTAAGGTGCTCAGAAAACTTGCATTGGAATTAAATACAAATTTATTAAAAATGCTGGCAGTATAGGTTAGTATTGTGTGGGTGTGGTGTAACACAGGGGCACTGCTAAGACACTTGTTAAAATGAATTAGTCTAGAAGTCTCAAAGGAAGCAGTAAGTAAAAAGAGAGCATTCTGCTTTTGCCAACACAAACTACTTTCATTATACAAAGATAATATCCAAAGCCATTTGTTCTTCTTACTTTGAGGAAAATGTAGTCAAAGGAATGCTAACTTTGTTTTCTGTATTAAAGTATGTGTCAGCATTAAATGTTTGAAAAGGGTATTACAAACGTAAATAAATTGACTAGGATGACAAATTTAGATGGTACTATCATCAGAATGCCTGAACTTGGATTTTGTTAGACTTAACCACTTAAATCTGGGCTGGTTTTCAAGTACGCTTTTCATGACTCAGTCATAAGCTAGAGTCTTTTGGTAATAAATGCATCTTATCTTCCTGTTTATTTTTAGAAGAGAACTTTTCCAGAGTCATCAATGCTGTTGTTTGGGTTTTTTTAAAGTTTTGATGCAAATAAACATAGAACAAATTTGAAAGTTACTATCGTTTATTCCATTCAAATGTTAGTAAAATTAGAAGCTGCACAATGTGGTGGCTTCCTCTGTTCTCCAGACAGGTGTAAAAACTGTCACCTTGAGACTTACTACAATGCATGTGAATTTATTCTGAATGCTGTGTAGCACAGGCTGCTTTTGCCTCTGTGTTCCTCTTAGTCATGGACGTGAAGGGGACTGGTCTGCTATTTGTGGCCATGGCTTTGCAGTTTTTGCTACCCATTTTAGCTAGATTTTTACTAGCAAGTGTTAGTCATGTCTGTGCTTTGAGTTGTAGATGTAGCTGATGATAAAAAGCAGCACTGGATAAATATTCTAGACAAAAATATAGATACTTTTAAATTTAACCTTGGTTTTTTTAGAGGTGTGTTTTTTCCTATTTAGGAGATAAATGCTTGTAGAAGCATTCCTCTTTTAAGCTGCTTTTGAGCTCACTTTTTAAATTGCATACCACTTCAATCTGCTTATGGTTTGTTTTCCTGTGACAGTTACAGTATGTGGCGAGGAAGTATTTGTTGTCAGGGTGAAAGTTCTTGTTTGAGTGGTCTGATATTTTTGGAGGGAAATATTGTAAGAAAATAGTTTCAGGTACACAGTAATGCAGTTAATTCCAAGGCTAAGGTTGCAGACTGCCAGATTTGTAACATCTCTGGAGTCTAGGAGTCCCATATGTCACTGAAATATTCCCTTTTACCATCCTTTCCTGCGTCTCATCTGCAGTTTAACAAGATTCTTTGTCTGATAGCCCTTCTCATCTTGTGTGCTTTTTTGATTTATAGAGCTAATTCTTTGGCTTTCACTATTGATTACTTCAAACATTTTTGATCAACAAGTGTTTAACACTTGACAGAAGCAGTTGCTATTTAAAAATGCCGGGGAACTACAGGCCTGTCAGCCTGA
>NW_009626681.1:0-1148 GCF_000690535.1 Cariama cristata
GCCCGGCCCGGGAGGGCGACCCCCGCGCTGGCGCATCGGCCCCGCTGGAGCGCCCCAGCAGCGGCTGGCAAAGAGGGCCAGGGGTACACAGGAGTAACCCCCCTGCGACCACCCAGAACCGTGCATCTGTGCACCGTCCGAAGGCTTAACTACTACGAAAGGCATCCCTCCCTACTCTCACACAGAAACACAGAAGGAGGAATACACCATTTAGAAAAAAACAAACCACACACAAATGGAATAAATAGGAAATGTGTTTCCAGATTTAGCTTCTCAAAATACAGTGGGAAGTCCTGAATCATACTGCCACTGTACTGTGCAGAGTAGGAATGTGTGCTCTGTTTCCACTTAAACATTTTAAAGAGGTGATATGGAAAGTTATTTTAGGTAAAAGCTGTCAACTTAACTTTTTAAGAAAAGGCAGGAGAGAACTCAAATGAATTTTAAACACTTCAAAAGCAGTAGTAGCACATGATTTAAGAACAGTCCATAGGAACCTCAACTCAACAGTAAAGGAGGAAGGAGAATGGGATGTGAAGCCTCAGGACACCTTGATCCTTCCCCCAACTTCCACAGCTGCAGGGGGGGTCACATCTTCCACATTTCAAGGACAGGTAAAAAAAGAAAAAAAAAAATCGGACGTGAAACTCTTCTGAATACAGGACAGGATAAGCTTAGCATGCTGATGGCTGCACAAGTGCACGGACACTCTCCTGCCATGGAACAAAACTGACACTGATGCCACAGCACTAACTTTTCAAATCCTTGCAGTCATCACAGCATTTATCTTGCCTTTTTTTCCATCTTCTCATTTAAAACATCTCTCATATCAAAACAAGGAGACACTTCCAAGACCAGAGATTGGCAATCCCAGGCACGTACATTTTAAAACCCCATTAGCTCATCCCGAGTTCACTTTTAGCCATTGATTCAAAGCATCAGAAAAAAAAAATAAAAATCAGGTAATTGTCAACATATTTGCTTGGTTTTAGATGCTGAAGAGCCAGAGACCATTAGAGACTCTACACCGCAATTAAAGGCACCAACAAGCCAATCAGCCATTCATGAGTTGTTTTATAGTCTGCCACAGTGTTTTAAATCTAAGGAAGCCTGAAAGGACCGCAGTCAACTGATCCAGCACAACAGAC
>NW_009626681.1:1179-13150 GCF_000690535.1 Cariama cristata
TAGTTACATGTGGGCACTTTGTCCCAGTGCTGGAAAGTGTCATCCTAGAGAAGGCCAGGGTGGAATTCAGAGAAAGTGACTTGTCTTTCATGGCCCTGGCATTGCTGACACCAAGACACCAACAGGAGTGGAAATGCAAGGTCAGAGATTAGGGCCTAGCCAGGGTCCTCTATCCAGAGATCTTCACAGGAACAAACACTTGGCTCAACAACTATACATTCCCCCATTAAGCTGTGAAGTATTTTACCAAAACCAAATTCAAATGTCACTGAAGATTAACATCAGACAACATCAAAGTAGTGGGAGAAGGCATAAAAATTAAGCCTACGTTGAAAGGAAAGCACTCGCCTATGGTATCAGCAGTACCGCAAGCCCTTCTTGGACAATCAAAACAGATCTCAGGTTGAGCCAAAATGCTCCAGTTGGAATCCACAAACCGGAGTAAAGCAGAGACTATCAATCAATAATCAGTATCCGCTAGTAAAAATCTGTTCACTGAGGTTTCCCACACAAGAATTATGACAGTGACTTGGGTGCTTTGCTTTGAAAAGAGGGTGTAAAAAAGCTCTGAGTTTAATAAAGTTAAAGACTAGATGCTATTGAAAACCTGATTTCCCATTGTCCTAGTTTGCTTTCAAAGATGAACCTTTCGTGTTACCTTTGTTCCAACTGCTAATCCTGTATGTAACTAAAGTCTTGGTTTCTCAGGAGGGGTGTTGCTATCCTGACTTTCACAAGCACAGACAGCACATCATTTTAAGAAGGTTGCAAAATATGGTGCAAAATTGCGGAAGAAAAACAAGAAGAGTGCACATAATGGCACATAATTAATGAGAAAACGTTTGCTGTTAAATCTCTCACCTCAGCCCTCCTGACAGACATGCTTACAATTCAAATCTTCATAAAACCTGAAGAGACTTCGTATGAACACAAATCTGTCACTCCATTTCTTCTTTCAACTTCACTATAGCAGCCACTAAGATAACATTGTAACATCCATTTCATGCAGTTCAACTCCAAACACAAGACAAATATTCATCCCTGCGATGCAAATAATTTGTTGATCCTATCCTGATTAAGCACTCTTTGCTAGACAGTAAAATTAGGGCTAATCATTACATGAAAGACACTCCAATTTAGTACAGAGGACAAAGTGTCTGAATCCCATATTTGCAAAATAATTTACACTTATGCATATATAATGGACACAAGACTACAAAGGCATGCAGAAGAGAGCTATACACCCAGTAACGACATAAAGGAAACAGCAACATTCATGAATTTAAAAACTAAGGCACACGATCAGATTTTCCAAGGTATTGACCCACCTAAAAGATGTCAGCAGGGGCCTAATGAACTTCGGGGAAAAAAAAGTGGATGCAAAGTCTTGCTACCTAACTTCCAGTTAAAACACTTTTAAAGTTTTTTTGAAATGAAATCAAAACAGTTTGTATGTAGACAAATTCTAGAAAATGCCTTCATTTCCTAGGGTAAATATCACGATTCCTTTGAATATGCACTGTGCACGACGCCATTACAACATCTCATAGATAAACTTGAAAAAGCCAAAATCAAAAAACCAACAAGAACCACCCCAAAATTCAACATTTTCCACATTCATACAATTTATTACAAAACTTCAATGAAAATTAGTGTTATGGTATATAAAAAATTCAGTACATGCCATTGCTTAGCTGACAGATAAAAATGCCTGTGACAGAAATTCTTGCAATCAATACTTGAGACCTGAAGACAAATCTTCAGAGGCATCCACAGAAGTTGTTGGCATGCGTAGCGTTTACGGTATGTTAAGGCACAATGATTTAGAAAAGTCAGCTTCTTTGCATCACTGGTGAATCATCAGTGTTTTGTACATTTTCTCATACATCACACAAATACAAGTCACCAGAGCTGAAGCTTCAAAAGTAACCGAAGCACAGAGAAAGTTATGAAAAACTGATACGATACACAATGACTTAAAATGGCAAGTGAAAGTTATGATCCTGTGCAAACACACATACGTTTACTGTAAACAGGCCACAAAGTCTTTTAGCATTAACCAAGAAACTGTTCAGAATAACCTAGCAGATACACAGTTAACTCCTTAAACCCATCACAATGACTAGTCCAAACAGTGTACTCTATCAGTTTCTGTATAAAAAGGTATAGGAACGATAATAAAACCACTTTCATAAGTATGAAGACAGTGTTACCAAAAGAATCAAAAAAGATACACTATCATTTGATTAACATTGAATATATAAAACAAGCCGTTTTACAACATGATCTTCAGACTTTGTTTTAACGCAGGTCTTGATCTGCGGCATCCAGCTTTTGCATTTGAACGTTACCATTCGGTCAAAGAAAACAGAGCACCCATCCACTTAGAGAACTGTATACTGCTGCGAACAAAAGTGGAAAACAAAGAGCATTAGAAAGGACAAACTCTCAGCACTGTCAGAGCTTTTGGGGCAGTCTGAGCCCCTCTGAGCAAAGCAGTGTAATCCAGGGAAGAGGGCATTTCAGTTACTGCATCACAGGGACCTGCATTAGAACAAGATCAGCAGAGTCAGATGCAGTTTGGCCCCAAATATTTATCACAAACGCCTAATAAGAGCACATAAATGAGAATTTATTTTTAGTTACATACTTTCTTAAGCACCCACACTCGCCTCTGTCTGCAAGAATACAAGAACCGTGTGGCAGCTCATCTCAACAGTAAGGCACACAAGACATCGACCTCAGCCTGTTATGTGAACCATTACTTCTGCTGAGGAAAATGAAAACCACTTATCTAAACAGGCTTAAAAGTAAGCAGCAAGTTTGATGTCATGCACAAACAATACTCTTAGGACACTGCTTAGGTAAAACAGGAAAGCAAATAGATTTTTCCAAGCATTCATACAGCAGCATTCATATAGCTGAAAGAAGGGATACTGGTCTGTAATTTCAAAAATAACTACCAGGTTTAGATGTCTATAGCTACTTGTCAATCAAAAGGCTGCTACAAAGAAAGTGGAATTCCAGCTTTCCCTGAAAATTGGGCCCTCCTTAAGAAGCTGTGTCAGATTTGGAACTCGGGAGACACCTCAAATTCTCTAGTCCCAAAAATACTCATTCGTAACAGGAAAAAAAATAGCTTAACCTAAACATTCATCTGTATGTTAAAAATAAATATCCTAGAAAACACTGTTGTGTCAACGCACTTGTAAAGTACAGTGCAAGACTCATCCAGACTACAGTTGCTGACCACAGTTGGGATAAGGAGCAAGGAAAGCTGACAGCAGGGTCCCTTGCTCTTCGCCATTCTCACAGTGGGAATCCTGTTCAATATACAA
This sequence comes from Cariama cristata, assembly GCF_000690535.1. Classification (NCBI taxonomy): domain Eukaryota; kingdom Metazoa; phylum Chordata; class Aves; order Cariamiformes; family Cariamidae; genus Cariama; species Cariama cristata. The sequence continues at coordinate 4,518 of NW_009626681.1, forward strand.
GTACTTAACGTTTTAAGGAGGCCGTCACTTCCCATAACAACCAAAACAAGCAAGCCAGCATTAAGGCTTTAAAGCCAGAGTTCATTCATTGGTAACCAAATCTGATATTCACATTCAGAAGTAATCTGTTGTGCTACACTGCTACTCCAAGTATGAAAGAAACTAAATTTCTGCCATTGCCTGCTTAACTCTAATATGTTACAGAAGATGCCTCAAGAGGAAACAGCAACTGATGTTTCAGACTCACAAAAAGACTGGAATTTCCAATAAACATGAAGGCTTGGGTTATAAGCACAGCTGTGCACTGATGTTACCAGCATTAGTAACATGATATCCACATTTTATACATTTGTAGAACATACTTGGGCAAAGCATGTTTGTGCATTCTCAGTGTGGACCTATTTCACTGCTCTTTCTTCCTATCTCCTTATGAGACAATATTTTGTGATACGTTAGGTTGATACTGTTCTTTACAAATTTGATCTCCAGTTTTATTACACTAACTTTACAGTCCCTCATATTCCCTTCACCAATACATAACTTTAATAAATGCCTCTATATGCAATGTGAACTCATGTCGTCATTTAAGAAAGACAATACATTTCTCCACTATGCCATTAAAACAAAACGTTCTCAGTAAGTAGTGTAACTACCGCTACATAGGCCTGCACCCTGATGCACGTGGTCAGACAGCTCAGAATCCTACATTTGTACAGGTTTCGAAAGCCTTGGGAAGGAATAGGTATGCCTCCCCCTCAGCTGCTTCCAAGAACATCACTACAGTGCAGGGCAACTTGACATCTCTCCATGTACACTTCTGAATTCCCAGTGAGAGAAATCTGCTTTATAAGCAGACACGTTTTCTCACTGACCTCAATTCTTTTTCTTCAAATAGCACCCATTTTATGTTGTTGCTACAGCCCTTTTGAGTGTCCAATCATTAGCAAAAACTTTGAGAAATGGCATCTTTCCAAAAGGAATGAGAGTATTGGATGACACCAATGTCCTGTTGTTAGCTAGTTTTGACTCATGTTGTCACTCACACACCTAATATTTTGGGTTTCTGGTATTTCAGTCATCTTCTGCTGACTCCACTGCTCCAAGTTTGTTCCCTTTCCTTCTGCTCCTCTGTAGCAACATCTTACACTTCGCCATAGCAAACGTCATCAGTCAAGTACATACTAAGTTACAAAACTGGCCTTTGAACTGCTTTCCAATGTTTAACAGTTAATTTAATATGCCAATAGGGTTCATATCCACTGAGTCACTTATACATGCCAGGTTACATAAGAAATGTTCTTCTGAAGAGGTTTCTTTCGCATTTTCAGGTCCCCCGTAACAACGATGTCAAGCTTTGTCATGGACCTGGTAGGTCTGCGTATTTCCCTCCTCAGGTCCGCTAATGCCAAAGAAATTCTCGCAGCAAGCACTTCCCCTCACCTCCTGCATCCCATATGCATCCAACAGCCGTATTGGATACAGCAGTGTGTCACCAAGATACAGGAAGAGGTGCAATATGTCAACCTTAGCGTTCCTGGGTAATCAAGTCTCTCACAAGCAGAGTGCAAGGTGCCGCTGCACGTGTTCACAAGAACTGCAAATGCCACTGTAGCCACTGCACTGTGGACTTCATCCTTCCCAAGGCATCAACACATTAGTGAAAAGCAAATAAATATATTTCCGCCTACCCCTGACATTGCCCCACAAAACAGGATTTCTGTAGTGACCCATTAAGAATTTTTATATTCTCTCCATTTTATATTCTCTGGGATCACTTGGCAAAAATTGAACTAATCTGCATTAATCCATTTACCAACAAAATTTATTGAGATATAGTTTGGGCAATTATGTGAAAATATCAGAAAATTTTGCTATTGGGTGTTTCAATCTCTTTAATTTCATGTTTTGCAAACATTGCATCATTCCTTAGAAAGCTTTTAAGTCTGCAAAGTAGATAGCGTTTTGGTTTTTGGGAGGTTGGAGGACCGTTTTGTTCTCCTCTATAAGCATAGCACTTCTGGAAATCAGTCTCAATAGGAATGTGCTTTTCAAGATGCATAAATCCTACAGTGTTAGGAATGATACATGGCTATTTCTAGGAGAGAATTTTCCTTACAGAAGTGGATCCTGACAAACTCCTGGAAATTCTGCATACAGAAAATGCAGACAGATAAAAATCAAAGCAGCATTCTTTAAGAGCCAGAAGACACACAATATTTAGGTACAGGAGGTTTACAGACCAGATGAATACTTCAGACTTACGTATCGTATTAATGATACATATTTTTTTCTGTACAATGCTTTGAAGACTACAATTTTAACAAAGGGCTACCCTTTTCTTACTGGGAAGAGTTGCACAACTTATTTTCTTTCAAAGGCCACAGACAGAGGTGCTGTGGAACAGCCAAGGTCACAATCCAAGTACAACATGTCTTTTATTATGTTCTACTTACAATCCAGGAACATGACTGTTTCACCAACTGAGAGCAGTATGGACTAACAGGGAGATGCAAGATACTATTTTCAGATGAACAAACTCAAATGAAAGCATCATTGTTCTGTACATCAAGGATTAAAAACCATAACATGACTCTCATCTGAAGTCTGCCTACCTCTCTGCACACTATACACAAGGGCAGGTGGGCACCAGCTAGAAGGTGGCTCTTGAGGACCCTGCTAAGACCTTTCTATACAAGTTAACTTCAAGGTCATATGGAGCCACACAGGTTCAGCACTTCAGTTGTACAGTAGCAGTGGAAAAAACAACAATTTCTATCAGAAGTCTGCTCCCTAATAGAAGCAAAAACTTGTGCTAGCCCATCAATGCAGGGTTTGCTGAACAACTCCACAGTTAGAAGAGCTGAAAAGAGCTGGAGACCGATGGCACTCTTCTAGTCTGACTTCTAGCCAGAGAAACGCCCACTGGCAGTGCCAGGCAGTTGTTCCAAATACTACAAATTTGCCCAAGCTTCACATTTTCTAGACTCTCAATTTCAGCTGCCAAAAACTACAACACGGTCTTTGCTTCCTCAAATGACATTTCTCATCAGATCAATTCAGCATTCAGCAGCATCATTTTAGAATGCTGGTTGCTATGACAATGCTTTGTGTTGTTCTGTTAAATGATGTCAATTCATTGGTGAAAAGAAGTAGCTGTTTGATGCCTTTAGTACCGTTCTTATCAAGAATTAGAACAGTGTCAGTGAGCTCAGGAAGCTTTAAAATACTTGCGGAAATCATGAGCTACACTAAAAGAATTTTCAACATCCTACAGATATTTTAAGTGCAAGATGCTTGGGTTTTTTTCTGAACACATTCCCCTAACCATAACTACATTTCCAGCTGGCTATATTTGTTTTCCATAGCCTGACTTCTGTTACTGGTTTGTCCCAGTATGATCTTGAAGCCGAGTGGAAGACAGACAATCCAGATTTGCAAGAATAACAAGAGGAAAACAGATTGCAATGGGACACACTTTCAGAAACAGAGAAGGAAAGGGAAGAAACACCCATCAATAACTATTTCATTTGAAAAAAGAATTCCAGCTTTTCGTAATAATTGCTCATCTGAGATGGACAAGTTAAGAAACTAGTAAATATGCTGCTGGAATTACTGCAGGCTTATTTCAAAAACATTTCATATTGGAGTACCAAATAAAACTAAATCTGTTTTAGTTTTTGGTAACTTATTCCACCCCTTCATCTCCTTCCTTTCCAATCCTTCATTTGAACTGTGAAATAGAAGTAGCAATAAGCTCCTACACTTTACAGCAGTCTCTTGCATTTTAGAAGCAAAAAAAGCTGAAAAATCAAGCTTGTCTTGAAGTCTTTACTGTGCTTCACATGGACTTGTAAGATTAGTATATCAAAAGTTAAGAGTAAAAAAATTGTTCCTGCTTATTCCAAGAGTATTCTGGTGTCTAGCTGTGCTCTCACTGCCTGCTACAAACACCTCCACATGCACTGTTTATACACAGAAGCTATGAGATGTTTAGGGGAAACAGACAAAAGTGCAGGTCAACACACCTTTGTTAGGGCTGCTCTCAAAAGCTCTTAATCACCACCGTCTTGTAGAGTAAGTCTGTACTCACAGGCTTTTGTCAAAAACTGCAGTTGGCACCCTGGTCACTACTGTTTCCAAAAATCATCTTCCTTTCCTACCTCTAACCCAGTCTCCACCAGCACTGCTCTTCATTTGCCTTCAGTTTTCCACTTCTGCACAGCAAGAAATCTGTCCATCCTCTTTGGAAGCTTTGAACATGTTCCCTACATATAATCTTTGCCTTTGTCACTCCTCTTATGCTTCTCTTACTCTAGCCTTGAAAGTAAGGGAAACTGCTTGAAGTAAATTCTCCCTTTGCTCTTTCCATAAAAACCTTTAAAGCTGCCCCTATTCAAAAGGGATCAGACAAACCAGACCTTACAGTCATTCCATCTGGGTAGCACTTTATGATAATACAGACTCATCAGTCTTTTTGGCAAGGATTTAAGTTTAGCACTTCTTAATCATTATGCAATGTCAGACTCCTTCCAGAAAACCCCAAAGCATTCAGCAATCTTCTCCCCACGCCAAAATACATCTGAAACCAGGTGGTTATTTCACATATTTGGATATTACCACATTTCATTATCTTACAGTTTACTTTCCAGCTCTTACCTATGAAGGTATTTATACCATATTTCTCTTTTCCCAATATATCTGAAAACGTCTTTATATCTGTGCTTTATGAAGGGGAAAATATTTTTAAGGGATTTTTGAAGAAAATAAAAAATCTGTATTTGTCCAAAATAAAACAAGTGAAAATGTTAATTTTTACATAAATTATCTATAAAGTTACATATTTTTCTCAGCACAAAGATAAGTAAGGGTGCAAAAGAGCAACTGGAGGGGAGACTGTAGTTTCAGTAGCAGAGCTGATCCTTTAAATCTAGAACCTGAGAGATGCTCAAGGTAAGCTGTGACAGAACAAAAAGATTGATATCAAGTATGTTTAAATTTGTCGGCAGTTTGGTTCTGGTAATTACTGTGTTAATTACAAGTCTCCTGGTTTCTCTGGAAATAATGAGTTCAATAAAATACAGCAAATAAATCTGATGGGAACAGTGGAGGTTGAAGTCACCATTCCTTCTAAACTGCAAAGTCAGTTAACACGCATGAGAGAAACTTCACTAAAGCCAAGTTCTGAGGATTGAGGGTCTGAGGATTCACTTCAGCATGCTGACAAGATCACACAGCAACACTGGTTTAGCAGGACTGCAATTGCAGTTCTGACTGTGCATATTAGCCAACAAATTATGCCAAAAGTCTATCTATCCATCAATATCTCAAGGGTAACAAAAAAGTAGTTCAAAAATCTTTCCTGACAGCAATATGTCAAACAATATGATTTGCATAGCAGCTGCAGAAATGTAGCTCAGCAGATTCCAAAGAAACAGAAGGACCTCCACATTTGAAGATCTCATACAAATTCTTCTCAAATTTGTTCACATTCAATATTTCAGAACAACTAACTTTCTTAAGATTTGGTTCAAACTAAATCACAACAAGATCATGCGGACACTTTGTTAAATCTGCAAAGCTCTCCTGCTTAACACTTTTAGTGGTCCAACATGTATTCCAGATCAGCAATGTAAGGTATCCATAAAATAACATTTCACTTGGACACATATGAGCATGCTCAGAACTCTGTTTACTTATGTACCCATGGCTGCAAATTCAGCCTGGGACAATCCATGCTCCAATTCATTTTTATAAATACCATATCCAGTACTGCCAGAAGCTGTGAAACAACGGGAATCTGGTGCCACTAGTGGGAATACTGCATCCTAGTAGCCCTCAGATACTGATTTCACAGCAAATCTAGTATCTTGGAACTGAAGAAAGAGCTCTGAATATATTTGTACTACTTGCCATCCTGTGCTCTGTAAGCAACAACTACGGACAAGCCTATTAGATTTAGGGTGGTTTTTTTTCTTACCGAGTATCAGTTTAAAGGATGCCACGTGACTAAATGTGATTTGTAAGTTGCACAAAGAATTGAGCTCTTTTGCAAAAAAACAGTAATAATAATTCACACTACATAAGGTTTCCTGCATCAAACAGCCATTTTCACAAGCCATCAGAGTTTGGCCATATGACAACAAAGTCACCATGAAAACTTGGGATCTTCAGTTCAGACTAAAGTATTTAACAGGCTGCATAATTACCAGGTCCTGTCTGAGAAACAGACAGCTTTATTTCGGACACTGCTATCGCATACACTACATAGTCAGCCACAAAATTATCCTCAGTGTTTAGATTTCCAACTCTGGGAAAATATATCTTAGTATGGAAGTTGGAAGACATGATGTGAAGACTCCTCTATCTGCAAGACTTGGAAACATTGACAGTAAGAAACCTGAGTTTGAATTACTTTTTTCCCCCTTAACTACTTCACTCAAAGATCCCAGTGCCCATACCAGTAAAACCATCAACTTCTGCTTAAATAGGAATCCAGTGAATAAGTTTATTCCTTAAGAGACCTTTTTTTTTAAAAAAAAAAATTAAATATAAACAGGAAGACTGAAGGTTCAAATAAAGGCAACAAAAAATCTCCTTATTTTAGGTCTGGAATGTTGGCAGCTGCCACAAGGTCATAAGGGATAATATAATCCATTTTATTCAAGCTTTACATTCCAGAAGACCAGCAATCACAACTGGACTATTAAACTCCAGTATTAAGCAACAAGAGTTCTGATATCCTTCTATTTTTTATTCTTGCATTTAAAAGAAAAATTATACCAGAAGAGCTGCATTCTGAAGAAAGCATAAATATCTGCTACAAGAATTTTTTTCTTCATTCACTCTGATCCCTCCTAATATATCATATATAACATCAAGGGAGTCTGTATTCAGTACACATAACTGGTTTGTCTAAAATTTCATTTGGTTTTTGAAAAAACTGCTATAAATTCAGCAGCCTACATACCCCAAAACACCCTAACTTTTCTTTATATACAGTCAAATTAATTTTCTGAGCAGCTTGTGCTAGCAGAAACAAAGTCAGATGATCCAAAAATAAGGCACTGAAGATAAGCATTTACAGGTCTTAAAAAAACAGCTGGAAAGGTAAGTTTGGCATAATCTTTTTTTCTAGTCTACCCAGAACATCACTCAATTTTTTTCTATAAATACAGTAAAAGCAAGTCCAAAGTGCAAAATTAACAATAATCATTGTGAAAATCTTATGTAAGAAGAGTAAACAAGTCAGAAAAGTAATACCTGATGCATGCAGATGTTAAGCATCTTAATCATCACCAGGCTTCATCCTCATTTGGGCTTGCATCTGTGCAATCATCTCCTGCATGCGGCGCAGCTGTAAGAGAAAACCACCCACATGTTTCAAACAATTTCATGAGGAGTCCAAAATCCAGGAAACTGTAAATCTTTTTCTTCCATGGTAGAACACAGATCCTATTTGCCCCTATAAATTGGAAATGTTCAATTATACATAGTTGAATACTTTGTTTTTCCAATCTCAGATTCTTTAGTGCCTTACGTCTAACTTTCACAAAAGATTTGTAAGAATGCTTATAATGAAAATTAAGCCATAAAATCCAAATCTTTGGAAGCTAGCTATGTTTGCAGACCTGTGAATCAACATTTAATCTACAATAAAGAAAACATGCCCTTTAGGTGTATACAGAGATACACTGCTTGAGTGAGCTGAAGCAGCTTCGTTCTGATACAAGTGCTCAAAGCATAATATCATGTATGAATACTCATCTTGTGGCTAACCAGAGAACTCTGCAAATTTTTAACAACTGTAACAGCCAAACACGCAGATAGAATTTAAAAACTACTTCAAAAGAAAAAATAGAAAGCTTTACAAAATACGGAAAGACAGACTAAACATATTAAGCACCAATATTTTTACATCTAAACAATGACTTTTCCTAGAAATAACTGTTTTCTTGAGGCATTTTCTTATGACATGTTAATTTCCATCTCATAAAAGGCCAGCTATATATAATGCTTTTTTTTCTCCCCAAAAAATAACATTAATTTAAAAAAACGTTCCTCAGAAAGAATAAGAAACACTAATACAGGTTTGCAAAATGTATATGCAAATATCCCTAATTTGGTTTACAAATGACTAGGTATCTCCTCCCAGATGCAGGTGGGGAAGCTCCACATACACAATTGCAAGTGCCCTATCTTACAAACTGGAAAAGAAATAGGCCACAATTTCCATGCACACTGTATAAATTAAGTCCATCTCAAATTGGAGATCATGTAATAATCTGAGGCTTGTATAGCAAGTTTTCAGTATTCTAAGAACAATGGTGTAGTTTTTAATATATCCAGCTTTCTTTTCCCCTTTAGGAAAAAGTAGTTAGAAAATTGCTTTCATTTCTTTTCGGGGCAGGGGGCGTGGAGAAACTCTTCAACTCAAAAAGCACTATGTTTAAACAATTATACTGTATTTTCATCCAGTCAACCACATTAGCTATTGTGATACTAGTTACTCCATCAGATTCAATACAAAACAATCTGTAATAAATGCTTGACTACATATATGTGGTGTTGAGCTGTTAGCTTTTTTAAAAAAAAAAAAAAAAACCAAACAGGAAAAAAAGGCAAAAATACACTCA
>NW_009626681.1:13204-42766 GCF_000690535.1 Cariama cristata
AAGAAACTGAAGAGTAACTAAAGAGCAAAAATCTGAGATTGCAGCATAGCCAGAGGTAACAGCTTGTCTAAAACTAGCTGACTTATATACTGGTACTTATCCTCTTGCTGCAGCAGCACAGGGTTCAGTAGAGGCTAATTCAGGTTCCTGTGACTGCAGCATAGATGCACTCTGACAAAAGGAGATTCACACAGGAACAGCATAAGACACAGCTAAGTCTGTAATGATTATTATATACCCACCTACATCTTTCTGCTAAACATTTAACAACCTTCTGATCAAAAAGATGGCATAACACTGCAGGCAGGAGGGGAAAAAAAAAAAGACAGTAAGTCTCAGAAATGAGAATTGCATTGATTCCATGGTCCAAGAAAAGAGAAAAGTTTCAAAGATCAACTTGGAAAAATTTAAGACACCTGGTCTTTTGAACTGCCTCTCTGCAGATTTACCATCAGAATAAAACTAGCGTTTTGGAAGCTCGCCTGCTTGAGCTTTCCCAAGAGCACTCCAAGCTGAGCCATGAAACATTCCCAAAATAGAAACCACTCAGTAATCACAGGGGAAGATACTGCTGCACATGTATTGTGGTGATTGCTCAAACACAGAATTCTGTTAATAGCCAACATCATATTTTAGGACTTAAATACAGCCTTGAGTCTCGCATTTTCTTAACCTTAATTGATAAAAATATGCCCACATCATGAAAGAAATCAGATGCTGCATATGACTCAAATGTAAGGTAGGACAAAAGCACTAGGAGACCTACTCTGCTGTAACATTAAAATCGTACAATTCTCCTCTTCCATTTTCATGCAGTGTTTTTGAGATCTACTGGTGAAGCGTTAGTCTTATCCATTAGCTAAATAATGGCAAGTTTCTGAAGCTATTTTAGCATAATTCAGTAGAAACACTGTCGGGCACAAAGCCTGTTAAAAGAAATAAGCACTCTGTTGTCTCCTATGGCCATTAGTAGGTAAGGCACTGAATTTTCCTTTTCGTAAGGAAAGTTGGCCAAAAAAAAGGTACTCCAGCATACCTATCTTTTTCACTGCATCCGGGGCTGCATCAGCATTTTGTTTTGGTTTTTGTTGAGTATTTGATACGCAAACAATCCAGAAGGGTTGCTTTCTGCTGTAGCACTATGGTTTCTCAAGATCTCTAATCAAACTCGCTACTATCAGTTTCATAACAGTATTCTTAGCAGACAACCTATGAGCAATGATAGATATACACACTAAAACCTGGCCACATAACCACAGGGCTAAAGTCAGATGTAAGAACTGAACTTGGGGTGAATGCACACAAATATCTTGGAGACAAAATGGTTTGCACAGTACAAATCCTGTCAACTCGAGTGTAAAGTTAAAATTAAAAAAAAAAAAAAAAAATCAAGCTGTATTGTACTCAAAGTGGTAATCATGTCAGTCTCTTCCACAATTCCTCTTCAAGTAGAGGACAGGACATAAGAACCATTGCTATACATTACAATACAAGCTAAAAACAACTCCTGTGTCTTCAACTTACTACACCTACTGCATAGATAGAAACAATCTTTGCTTTTAATAAAGGTGAATGTAAAAGATCACACAAAAGACTGAAACTGATGTCTTATCAACTTCTGCACTCCTTTCGCTGCTGAGGACTGCAAGCATCAAGGGCATAAAATTACTTTGATCTTGCTCAGCAGTACACCCTCTCACTTATAAAAGCAGCATTAACATGTTCTGCAGGGAACTTGCATTCATCCCCTAAAGAAAGGATACTACAACATAATAGCATAGAGTCAATGCACAAGACGAAAAGGAAGCTAGGAAACAATGTTTAGAAATCTGTTAAAACAAGTAATTCCTGTGAATTCCCAGATTACAAGAGTCAAAGGAGTAAACTTAACCTTGGTATAAAACTCCACCTAGTTTACTTATGTCAGGACTAAAATTTAGTTCAAACTATCATGTAACTACTGGGTAGTGACTACAGGTAACTACTGTAGCAACACAGAAAGGAAACAAACGTTTAAAATGAGAGTTAAGGTTACAGAGTTAAAAGTGAACCATATAGCTTCTTAATAATTTCCATGCCATTAACAGAAACCACAGATACACAGCTCTGCTTTACCTACAAGATTTCATCTCTAGTATGTTTTGCCCAGAATACTGAGTACTACTCCTGTCTGAACAAGGGTTGTCACTGAAAAGCCACTCACCTACAGATATCAGGAAAAGAAATGTTAAAAACTGAACAATATCTACGTCCTACTGACACGCTTGCCCTCCCCACACCAAGTATGATTATTTCTGCCCATGCCTTTACATAAGAAAGTTCATAATGGAAGAGGCTGCAAGAATAGGGCAAGATGGAAAACTGTAGACAGGGGATTTTCTAGTAAATCAGGATGTTCCCATGATAGCTGCTGTTGGTTAAAAATACTTCCAACACCAAAAAGTACAACTAATCTTGTTAACTGCAGACAAGAAAAATACTCCTGACAAATTTACTATACTGGAAAAGGGGCCACCATCAAGATAAATGTCTTTCACAGGACAGGTTGACATTATAAACAGAAGAAGTCACTATGGCCACAGCCATCGCACTACACGGGCAGCAAGCATTGTTCCTTCAAAGAACAACTCAAAAGGACCAAAAAAAAGTTACTTCTTCATTCCAGCGCCTAAGGGATTCCCATTGCTAATTGCTTACTAAGGGTTTTCTTCTCATGATGTTCTCCCAGGACTAAGACTACATCACTTTACAGAGAAAGGTTGAAGCATTCTGCCCCCCTGCATTGGGCAACAACATCCTACAAACAAATTAAACTTTAGAGCTGTTTTTATTTCCCTTGGGTCTGCAGCAGGTCTTCATCAGCAGTCATGCTCTCTCTCCATATAAAATTTTTCACCTTATCTTTCAAGAAAATACCTTTCATTGCCAACACCTGCAATACCAGCCAGCTACCCACACACGTTCATCACGTCCTCACCTACGTACAAGGCTGGTGCTAGACCCCAGCCTGGCAGGCCTGCCACTGCAGGCTGTTCCTCCCTCCGACATACTAAACATACTAAATCAGGGCTCTTCATCTCATCTGCCAAAGGGATAAACACATTCAGAAAGTAGAAGGACAGACAGAAAACAAATTTCAACGTTGTGGTTAATTCTACTATATTCAGCCTACTGCTGACCAACTCTACTGAAGACAGCAGAGCTAAGGGATTTGCCCAAAGCCCCGGGGTAGCTCACTGGAAAAATCAAGAGGAAGCTTGTTCCTTGCTGTTTTCATGTAATCATGGCCTTAACATTTTTCTGGAAGTATTGCCTCTCAAAGCTTTGAAAGGTTTTTATTAGAAGATATTTTCAGTGTAGGAAGAATATGGCACAACACTACAAAATTTCTTAAGTTTGTGCCAGTTTACACTACAACACCAAAATAATCTGACCTGCAGTATATTTACAGCAGGGAACATGGATACCTTTATTCTTATTTTCATTTGCCAGCTCAGAAAAACAGGTCACCACTTGCAAAAGAGCAAAGAGCACAACCAGACTGAGCAATAAATACAAAATGACAGATTAGCAATTCCAAATTGCTGAACTGGGGACCACATCCTTTGGCACAATAAAAGATAATTTAGCAGAAGTGATGCCTTGATAAAGATGATCCTGGCACTAGCCCAAGTATTCATTCCTTCCAAGGTTATATAAACCTCACACAACTGTAAATAGAACTTCAAGCACCGTTACTGATGGGAATGCAAAACAGGAGGGGAAATGGATATTTGTTTTCTCTGTGAAGGCCATGGAATGCAAGCCCATTTCCTCTGTGCCTCTTTCCTCCCCAGATTTTTCCCAGTCTGAACCTTAGCGATGATAGAGAGATGAAGGGACTTCATACCAGCTTATCTACAAAAGATTCAGCAAAGCCTCTTGATCTCTTTGGGACAATAGAACACAGAAGTTAAAAATCTATTTGTTTTTTCAAGTTCTAACCTAATCCTCTGCAACTTCAGCAGCAGTTATTCAGAGATGATTAGTCCCGGAGGAAACTTTGAGGCTGGTCTCCAAGAAATTCAAGACTTCAGCCATTTACCCATGTTATATAAAAAAAATACATTACATACATATGTATAAATACTATATATACGTTCACACACAGTGGTCAGAATAGACCAGTATATAACAATGTGCCTGCCATATCAACAGTTTCCAGGGGAAATGGTTATAGGGGAATATTTTCACATGTAAGCCTTAAGATAAATACTTCTACAAGGATACCCAAGTTTCCACTTAACTACTAGACACATACAACTTATATAGTTGAAATAGCAGTAGAAACAGTTACGACTTAAATTCTCTAAGTCTACTGCCTGAATCTTGGAAGCATTTAGAAGAAAAAAAAATAAAACAAACACAAAACATTTTCAAAAAAATGCTCTTGACATTTTCAAAGCATCTAGTATTCCTGGCTATCAGCTGATGATCTACCGCTGTTTTGCATACACATCAGTAAATGGGAGACAGTTAATTTGTGTATAGAACACTTGCAGAAGTTCCACTCTCGTACGTGCAGAGCCATCAAGAGTGCTTATGTTGCTGAAATGAAGTTATACAGTGATAAAAGATGCAGCTCACTTAATCTCCAGTAATTCATATTTACTACTAGTTATGGTGATAGTCAGCTGCTTCTGCATTTCCTTTCAGGAAAATTTTTTGCTATTTATGTCAGCGTGCCAGGGTTAGCCAATAGCTAACCAGGGTTAGCTATTTTTAAATATGGATGCTATAAAGGAAAAGGGAAATGCACAGACCAAAGTAACTATATTTCAAAAATTTCCATGTATGGGAGTCTGAATCTTTCATCTCAGACACACACACAAAACTGCTTGTAGCTTTTTATTTCTTACTCCAAATCACTGCATATATGAATCGACCAGTTAAATCATGCTTTCCTGCATTTACAGACTTGGATCCAAGCTGAATTGGAGAAAAGGATGAACAGAAAAAACACTATCTTCCAATTGGCAGCAAGTCTTAAGTTCTCACAATGCAAGCAGTCATAAGCATTGGCAGTGTACTACTTGAGTTTAAATATTAGGCTAAAAATCTATGAATCTTTAGAACTTCAGCATAAAAACATTAAGTTGAAAGGCCTAGTAATAACTTGAAATGAGGGTAAGAGATCAGATATTGAAAACACCAAATCCACAAGTTGACTGGTACAACAGAAAAAACTATGAATTTTGCTGCAAGTGAAGATTAAGACAAAAAAACATTAATTATATTATGGGATTTTTAACACTTAACAACTATTTTATACTCCATAGCCACAAGACGCAAGAAGAAATTTACTGGTAACATGCTTGTAGTAAGCTATGCGCATCTGAAGTGACATTAGACTGCCAGTCGACCCCGACATAGAATCGTTATAGTTGGAAGAGACCTCAAAGACCATCAAGTCCAACCGTATACCCAACACCACCATGCCCACTAAACCCACCAAACCATGTCTCAAAGACATACTATGTTTAAACCAGCATATGTAGCTGACAAACATAAATTGATTTCAATACTTAAAAAATAGCAACTATCCTTATGGAAAATTTGCATACAAACGGGAAGTGATAAAACCCCTGCCTACAACCAAGAGTCCACATGCTACCTACCATCCACGGTATGCAAGTGACTGTAAACAAAACATTTTGCATGGGCAACTTGTACGTTCAGATTAGCTCTGTCATTTTTCACAACTCCAAGCTTACACTCTGTAGGCAGTAGTTGACATAGAATACTGAAATTGGAACATAGCATGTTATACTAAAGAACAACAATTTTAGAAGCCCCCTCTTACCTCAGCCTCTTTCTGCTGGAGGATTCTATCCTTGTCTACCACTTCTTCTTCAACAGGCCTATTGGACAAAAGAACACATTGATGGTATAAGATACAGAAGTAGAAGTCTCCAAGAACAGATTCAAGGCTCATATTTCAGCTAACAGAACAACAACAAAAAAGCCTACATGTTTCCGCACAGAGGAAATTAGGACATTCTTAAATCTATGCATTCCCTTTGTAAAACACCGTCTTTACCTCATAGATTCCTATCATTCACTCTCTGTTTCTTAAAATACGATTTCTTCACTGCTATGGCGATTTTCTGCCATTTACTCTAATCAAGAGATTTCCTCCACTATCTGTCCATGGTAAAAAAAAAAAAAAATCAATCATTAAAAAGCTACGTAGGCTATTTTCCTTTCTTCTTTAGTATCAAAATGCTTGGTTGAACATTTGAAGAACAAGTAAAGCAGGGACAAGAATAAGTTGCTATCAAAAAAGATGCACCACAGGTAGACGCAGATTTTTTGCATCAAGTTGCCAAGGATAGAAACCTTACTAAGAAAAAAAAAAAACAAACCAAAACAAAACAAACACAAATACACAAAACCACACACCACAGAAAACATGTACATTACCAAAAAAGGATCTGTTTGGTCTAAACTTCTTTCTCTAGCTATATATGAGGAAGCAAAAGAACAGCCACCATGGCAGTCCTGCAATAACTAAAGAAACATGCCATCTAATCAGATAGGCTGGGGCCTATTGAAATGTGTCCACTAGAGTTTATTTTTTCCAAGCAGACATCATTAAATAAAAACCTCTCTCGCCTGCAGCCACTACTTTATGTACATTCCAATTAAAAGCAGAGAAAAAAGGGAATGGATATAAAATAAAGGACAGCTGTTTGTAAGCACGACACTTCACTAGATATTACTCCTCTTCAAGAAGAGCACTTCATACATATTTCAGTAACTCCGCAGATGAGAAATAATTAAGTTACAAGTGGGATTAGTTAGGAGAAGAGCAAGTACAATATCCTAGTGGAAAAAGAAGAGACTCGTAAGCAGCAGAGCCCAAAGGCACGCAAATACTTACTTGCCAGTTCGTTTTAGCCTCTCTGAACGGAAGTTCTCATAGTGCAAGTCTTGGGTCACCTCCTGCAGGTCCTGCATGTGTGTTCTAGAACATGCAAAGGGCTATTGAACACTTTGTCCTTCTTGTCAAAGGGATGAAAAAACACCCTTTTATCTTCTATTTTTGTTTTATATAATGATGTACTTACTGGAAAAATAATCCTTACAAAGCAAACCTGTCATGAAGCTACCCAGAACTCTGCTTTCATGTTTATTGGTCTTTAATTCATACTTAAGTGCCCTCCCACCAATACTCTTCAAAGACCCAAAGTATACTGTCTTCCTCTTGTTTACTAATTACTTTATAGGACTTGTTTATACCAGTCTTTGCAGTAAGAACCTTGCAAATACAGTTATTCAGAAAGATACTTTAATTCCTAAAGTATTTTTTGACTCTTAAATGCTGTTAAGTATAATTTGTAACTGAGAATTAGGTGGAGCTCCTTGGCTCGCATAACAGCTGACGTTGCCTAACAATTTCCAATTGTCAAAAAACCAAACCTGTTTGCTACCAATGCCCAGCAGAGGGCAATCCCTGCCCAGCAAAGACTGAAATCAGAAATGCACAACAGAATTCAATTCCCAACAATAGCGAGACGTCATAAAAAAAAAAACAACACACATCACTTCAAACCACCTCAAACACAGGCAGAATACCTGTATCAGCTAGAATCATAAAGGGTCAGGGTATCATATTTAACATAGGCGTTCCTATACTGCCAAGAAAATTGAGCTTTGCCTTTAGAATACTCTTCACAGCTTAATCAATCACTTTCAGTAATATTTTAAAAGCCTCTCTGCCTCACCTGCTGCACTATAAGAAAATTTCAATTTCTATGTAAAGCCATCAAATCAGTTCACATAAGGCACAAAAACTGTCATATCTGACAATATGAAATATAGAAAATATATTCTCAAGTCAGAGATCAGAGGATTACAGCAACAAAACAAGCTGCAGGGGGCTAAAAAGTCACTCTACATTGCCATCAGAGCTAGTTTTGAATTAAGGAGTTCTCGTTCTTATAACTCTCTGGTCATTGTAACAGTTACATCACCACAGGAGAGGGGATAATTTTACCATCACTCACACCAGCATTGTGCGCAGTTTAAGGAAATCATTGTGCTCTGGATTTTCAACTTCAACAACTCCCCAGGGATACAGACGGCCTCTGATTTTTTTCCCTTTCACCTCAATAAGTTGATTGGATCCAATAACAGCAAAGGGAATGCTAGCCTAGTTGAGACAGAGCAAAACAAGTTACTGTTTTGATTTTTGACTGGTTACTTTTTTGTGTTGTGTTTTCTTTAAAAGAAAAACAAAGACTTTCAAACAACATACAGGAGAGGGGGAAAAGAAATGCTGGCAAATGCACTCCACTGAAATCCTTCCACATCAGAAAACCAACAAATCCTATTCCAGGCAATGTGACCTCTCAATATTAACACCTGTAGTTTTGTTAGGATCAGCTTGTCTTAACAGAGGCACAAAAGGAAATGACACTTTGCTTTAGGAACACTTGACTGCTGTTGAAGTACAGTTTGGGCATAATGTGTCATCGGACATAACATCATGCATGGAAAATGGCCAACAGAAACATACTTCAGATACAGATTAAAGTAGCTAAAGAGAGAATTTCAGATACATTCCTCAAGCACCTTTGCAAATATTGTACCACAAAGAGGAAATGACTTCAGTAAAACCCTTATTATCTGCTGTAATGAGAGGAAAGTTGTTAATTAGTATAGTAACCATAACACATGCACATTCTCTCTTTGATTGCATGTTAAAAGGTCTGAGTCAGAAAAAAGATTGCAAATCACAGTCCTTGGTGAAGAGTTGCTTACATTTAAAAGAGAAAAGAAAAGAAAGTCACAACACACTATATTTGGAATTCTGATGAAGCAGAGACTGGAATAAAAAGGATTATAACTCAGAGTCAACGTCCAAAGAAAACTTCAATTTTCAACACATTATAAAGGAATAAAGTACCTTTAAGCACAATGTAAGCTTGAAGAATTATTGCAGCAAAATAACGAATTAGCAGTGAAACTTGCCTTTAAAACTCTGGTTTGTTCTTTAAACTCCTCATCTTCATCAGAATCTGCATCAGGGAGCTGATAAATCCTAATGCCATGTTCAGAAATCTCATCCAGAACCTGAAGTTTACAAAAAAGGAAGAACAATAATACCTCTTCAACGAAATAAGAATTTAAGTTAAAAATATATACAATGGATTTACTAATCTGACACATCTAGAAAACTCAGAATGTTTTTCTGCTTTAATAGTTTGACAATGCTCACAAAAAATCATTAGCAGAAATTGGCATTATTTATGCTTTGAGCTTATGTACTACCAAATTAGTTTATGTCCTACAAGACTATCTTACATGGTATTCACTTCATTCTACTTATGAAGAAAAACCCAGCATTTTTAATTTTTTTCTTCATTCAACACAGACTTGAACCTCAGGTCCATAAATATCCTGGAAAAAACAGTACAAGGTATAAAAGCACTCAGCAAGCAACCTACATGTTTTGAGATGTAAGAAAGGAAGACTAAGTGGGAAATCAATCACATCCTCAAAATGAGAAAGGAAGCCTACATTAGACCTGGTTGGATTTTAAAGATTTTATTTTACTATTGCAAAAAAAGTATCTTAAAAACATTGCTGAGATTTGCTAACCTGAGAAGTTCTCTTTTAAAGAGTTTACTAACAGGCATTTTAAAAAGCCAAAACACCTCTGAATTCAGATTACCTCTGAATTAAACTGTTTGTAATCTATCTGTGATAGAATCTGCAAAATGAGAAATGGTTAAACATGAACAGCAGCTCACCTGTCTGTCTACTCAGAGAAACAGAGTCACTGACTAAATGCATTTTGTGACCTTCCTAATATAGGTTTCTATGCATATGACATTAATTAGCATATTTTTGTGCAGTGATACAGAAATAAGGATTTAAAATAAACATATCAAGATGCAATCAAGGCCTTCAGACAACAATCTGTCGCTGTACTCGGGGAACAAACATCAGAATTAGAACACTATTTGCTATGAATGTTAGCTGCATAACTAATAAAATATTTGTAATACAATGTACACTTGCACAGTACTTTTTGAAGACTAACAAATACGCACTTGACTCCATGTCCAAAGTACCAAATAACATAGGCTTAAAGATTTTTAAAAAGGCACAAAAGATAAATGCATTTTTAGAAAACACAGCAAGTAAATCATTAAAAAACCCCAGAAGATTCACATGGAGCATAATACAGAAGCAGACAAAACCAAAGGAAAGTTAATATGAAAAAATAAGTAAAAGCAATGAATTTGGAGAAGGGATTCATTAATTACAGCACCATGCAGTCCATATCAAAGTGTATTTGATATCCAAAAATTTAAAAGACAATGCCTATTGCATCAAAAAGACAAAAGATTATTATCCACTTAAACTGGAGAAAGTTATTCAAAATCCACTACGAGAAAAATCATCTCTAAACAGTTTTATTTATTTTCACTGATATCTGAAATTAACATAAAAAATACACTATCTCTATTCCTGTATACATTCTTTTCCTAATTAAATCACTGTAGGGGTAAGCCGCTAGCATAATTCCAGGCCTTTGGCAGTTTCAAAAGGTGGTACAAGTCAATCCTTTCTTCAAAATTGAAGAGAATGTTTCCACTGCCATACTATGAAAAATATTTAAGTCATAAATCCCATCAAATGCCCTGACAAGATTTTCTTTCACTAAAGTAAGCGTGGTGGTATGAGGAGAGCATGAAGAATGTTGAGATTCCCCGATAACTCTCTTCAAAGGGATCCTGGATGTCCCAGCAGAAAAAGGTTAACTGTGCAAACTTCCTAGGTCAGTATTCCCTAACAAGCTGCAACTGTAACCCCACAACCAGCACCTGAACCAAGCAGCAGCACTACCACAATAAAGAACTCCTATAGTAGGCAAAGTCTCAGCAAAATTGGGGTGGGGTATTTGAGGTAATCATAAAAACATTCAGAAAAGCCTATGTAAGGTCTTGTGTTGTCATTACTACATATACAACTGGACATTAACTTGATAATACAAATACAACCAGACTTCAAATAGATGAGAGGCTTTAATGAACCTTCTCATAGTATTGCTGGGTTCCTCGATCCTCTGTCATGATGGCAACTGATAGCTACAGTATAAATAAAACTTGTCCAACCAGAGCTTGGTTATTAAACAGCTGTTTAAAATAAAACAATCTTTCAGACCATTAGAAGAGGAATGACAACGTATGAACACAGGTATTCCCATGACAGTGTTTTCCTGCCAGGCATATAAAAATCCCCCACACTCACAAACACTGAACAAAATATTACGAGCCCCCACCTACATAGAGCGCGATGTTTTTTAAAAGAAGAAATTTGGAAATAAGTGTTGCCAATAAGCAATTAACAGTTACATTCACACAATCACATTTAAAAATCAATGCACATTGTTACTGTTTTGCAAAACTGAATTGTCACCAAACGATACTTAAAGATGCACAGCTGGGATAGGTGGGGCAGTGCTGCAGTGCAATGCCTTTAAGTAGCTGCATAAAACAAGAAAGCATATTTAACCTGGCTGAGATCTTAAAGATAACATGCAAGTGAAACAATAACGGGAAAGCCGACAGCAAGGGGTGCTAGAATAATATATTACAGCTGTTAAATCTAGTGCTTTCCTGAAAGGAAAAAGAATAGCAATAAAAACAAACTGTATTTTATGGTCCTAACAATGAAACAGCATTTTGCTTCTGCAAATCTGAATTTTATTGGCCTCAGAGGATTCTGTGTTCCTAAAGATTAGCCTTCCCATGGGAAATCAAAAAAAAAGTCAAAATATTAGTTCCCCTCTCGTGAAGTCATTCTTTCGAGCATGTTTCCTTAGCAGCCTTGCATGGCACAGCTTGTGAAACTGCCTTGCATTTCTTCCCACTCAAGAGTTTTTTTTTTTTAAAAAAAAAACCTTTGAATTCCAGAAAGACCAAACAGGAATTACTCCAAGCTGGGTTTCCTTTGCAACACCACAAACTGATCTTGCTGCTTAGTCCAAAGTGGTAAAACAAAAACATTTTACTTTAGATTGATGGCCAAATGGCAGAAACATCTGAAAAAAAATAAGACTTCAAGCTGCGTCAGCAAAGCAGGATTTTGATTCTTATTCTTGATTACAGATGCCGTTAGCCAAGATGCTTTGAGTTAGAACAATATACAGTAGCTAGACTTTCAAAGCTTTGGAACCACATTATAGATTTGACTTAGTATAAACTAAGTTTGTAGAGTGACCTTTGCCAGCAGTACAAAAAAATGAAGACTTGTTTACCTGTTTCCTAACCACTCCCTCAGACTTACAGTGTAACTGCCATTCACCTCACCATATTTAGCCAATGCATAAATGTCATGTCCATATACGTAAGTTAAGGGTCAAGACTGTTTTAAAGACTAGTTGAAAGTAACTTTGCTCAAACTAGAAAGAACTAGGCATGCATTAGCACTGAATATGGTCAGAGAGGTTGCCTTTAAACTAATCTAGTCATCACAAGATATATAAACTGGGATTCATCTCCTTCCACAGTAAACGTATATCATAAACCCTCAATCTAACATCACTTACAGAATTGTACTGAAAAATAAGCAATTCCAAATTCACACTGGGAAACACATTTGCCTGTGCTACTGCCATGTTTCAGCTAAAATCCAGTGTTAACAATAAATAGAAGTGAATATCAAAGAGCACGTGCACTATGCTATGCTTGACCCTAAGAGAGGCCACAAAGCAGCCCATACAAGGAGCACAGAGGAGTCTCAAAATAATTACAGGAAGTATTGCAACCTAGTAAGAGAATGTTCATCATCGTTTTGCCTAAGAACTGCTTTTGTGAAAGATAACTATAGCTAGAAACTATTTTATATCAGTTTATTTTATGTATTTTAACTGACAAAGCAGAACATTCAGATTCCCAGTGAATTATATTTTAAAGTAATTAACGTTCCACTTAAATGTCTGCTTCAAATCTTTCAACATCATTCTGCTACCAAATGCTGAACAAAAAAATAAGTACCTATGAAAACTGAGCCTGAAGTACACTGCTGAAAGATCAAATACAATTTCTTTATAGAAACTGGCAATTCCACAAACAATATTACTATCAGATAAAAATCTTTCACCAAGTCAGTACAGCCACAGAAAAAGAGAAGTGATAAAACCAGCATAAGCAGTCACATCTCTGTTCTGTTATTTCCCTATAAGTTCTTTCAATTTGCTCCCAGTACCCATCATCTCCTCATAGCATTTGTGGAGGAACAAAAGAAAAGCTGAAAAGCCTGGACAGAATTTCTCCCAGCAAGATCTAGAGGTCCTTTTTAACTCAATGAATGACTTCTTTTTTTCCCCCCCTTTCACATAGTTTATCATAAAACTAGTCACTTTTGTATAAATGCCTCTCCCTCTCTTCGGTGAATGTTCATCTACACTGCAGCAAGGTTCATACAGCCACAACTGTCCTCACTTTAAACTTCCTCAGATACAGAGGATTTATTCCATTTCTCGGGCAAGTTTTCTTACATCACTGAGCTTTATACAAACACAACAGCAATGCCAGAACTACCTCACCTTGCCAAATTGTACTTGCTTACATGCCTATATAAACCAGTCATACTTTTGGTTGTGGCACTGGTCCACCCAAAAAAAACCCAAACAAATCCTCTGAGTTTAGGTCAAATTCAGCTAATGTGCTATTTTTTAAATATATTATTTTCCCAGTTAAATAAAGCTGTACTCTCTCTTCAAGAAAACAGAAAAATACCCCCACACAAAAGCCCTTGGAATAAAGATCCAATAACCATTCTAAAGAACTCCTGGAAGCCAGAGGATCACAATCAAAACATCTGTCATGCCCTCCATGAAAATCAAGAAGTGGTAGTATAACATGACATTAAGATATAATATAAAAGATTAAGCTATAATCTTACCATGAAAAAAAGCTTGCATGCTCTGGTGCAAAGTATAGACTGCATTTTAGAAGTACTAATTATCTCTATACTACTCAAGGCATAAGTTATTAAACTAGTAAAAATTCACAGGCTTTGTAGGGTTCAAATCTGTTAGACTACAAATGAACATACTGGTTTTGAGTCAATAGAACCTAAAAAAAGCTTGTGATCACAATAAATTTTACTGAGCCAACTCTCAGCATAATACAATCTCACCCCTACCCATTCCTTTCTTTAACAAGGTGCATGAAGTCATTCTGAATCAAAAAGGATAAACCAGGAAAAATTAAATATTTCATTGGCCAGATTTTTCTATGAGATTAAATGGAAACTAGATTTAAGGTGAAAGACTTGGACAACTATAAATATGTACTTTACGCCTGTAGAATTCACTACAATGTCATATTTGTCAGAAGATGGCCTGTCTTGGAAAGGTTTGACCAAAAAAAAAAAGTTCAAGACAGCAAGCAAATCTTCCAATGCAAAAAGATTTATTTTACTACCACTGTCTGGAAAGACTTTCTCCAATGCAATCCTCAATATGTCCTGCTATTTCACATGAACAGAAAACCAGGAAAACCATAAACAAGACAACACACATTTTTCCATAACAACGGAGCTACAAAAACCATCCTGCTAATATATTAGCCCAACTGTCCTGCCTCTATACTAGGGTTTTAGTTTGTATCATGGGTGAACTTTATAAGCAAGTTTCCAATCACCCCGACTTAACCACATTCTGCTACAAACGATGCAGCACAGTTCGAGTACACACACCAACTGTCTTTTGGATGAAACTAAACCTTAAGATACACTCTCAGAACATATCTAATGCACTCCCACCACTAACGGGCATTCAGTTCACTGGACTAAATGAGAGCTAGCCTGAAACTTCTACACTACATGCATTTCAGGTTGATTTGAGCCCTTGTTACAAACCATTTTGCTCAAAATCTGCTCTGTTGGGGTGCACTGCTTGCTAAGACAGATGAAGCCAAGAATGGCCAGATTCTCAGCAAGTGTAACTGCTAAAGCACATCCGATTTTGGGGTGAAGATTTCCCACCTCACACTTCCTGAAGATTAGGTCCTTGGCCAATATCATTCACCCCTCTTCATTTTCAGTTTACTTTATACTTGGCTTTAACATTGTATGGGTTGCATTGCTCTCATGATCAAGTGTTAGACCTACTCTTCTCTTCAGCCTTTCTCTCTCCTTCAGCGTCAGTGTGTCAGCCTTGGCAATCACAGGGACAATGTTGACTTTTCCATGGAGAGCCTTCATGAATTCTACATCTAATGGTTTCAGCCTGCCAAGAAGTAGAAAAAAAAAAAAAAGGGGGGGGAGAAAAAAAAAAATCAAAAGGTGGGGTTTTGCTCTTTGGTTTTTTTAACAGACCAAATGTCTTAATAATTACTTGTTTCATAAATAGTTATCTACATAAACAGTGCTTCCAGAATAAATTAGGTCAGAGCACCTGCTTATCAGTTTGGTTGTGTAAAGGTTGAATTAAAATTTTCACTATAAGATAAATTGGATATTACAAGCTCTAATGTTTCTGGGTGACAAACAACATAATACTGACTGCTTCTAAACAATATTAAATGCCAAAAAGGGGACAAAGCAGAGGATAGAATTAATCCCTAAAGAGCCCTTTAATTGTGTTGGCTAACTGACAGTGCGGGAAGCAACAAGAGCTTTTTCTTACCCATGTCCAAAGGGAGAGATGAAGTAAAAACAGCAGTGGACTCTGTTGTCTATAATGTGGCGCCTGTTCAGACCACTCTCATCATGAAGGTATCTTTCAAACTGATTGTCAATGTACTGGATAATTGTTTTGAAGCTGTGGTATGGGGTGGGGGGAAGGGGGAGAAAGAGAAGCATTATTTAAAATAATAAAGAATTATGAAAAGTTAAGAACAGGAGGAGAATCACGCTTTTATTAAGAACATTCGTTACAAAAATTCAACTTCCTATCATTGTATCTACTACCAAGGAAAAGTATTTTGATAATGCAAAAATATTTTCATAGCAACCACCAAGTGCCTATTTATGCCTAGAGTTACTTTCAAGTGTTACTCTGTCCACTGGACAAAAAGTTCAAGTGCAAGCTCAGAAAAAAAGCACTCATTGCTGAGACAACACAGACAGGAACAGAAGATTGAGGATTTTTCTGCTCTTTTTCTGGGGGTAGGGGGTGAGGATCTGTTTTTAAACCAGCTGACAAATGAAATATCCCGGATATCCTCTTGATTTACAACCCTGACCCTAGAACTAGGTTTCTTTAGTTACCTGTGAAAATTCTGGTATGCTAGTCTGTTTGAATTAAGCACAAATACATTTGCAAGTCATGCACTCAAGCATCACATGATTTATTAAGCTATTTTTGTTACCTTACAGAATCCTTTTCTGTTAGCAAAGAAAAATAATTCCTACATAGTTCAAGGCAATTTAAAATATGCCTTTCAACGAAGTAAAGGAACACAAAATTCGATCACATAGATTAATCAGATACAAAGAGCAGTGACTAGAGAGAGAAAAGAAAACACAATGCATTACTAAGAAGATTGCTTTAAGATATTCCAGAGCATTTAGACACCTGCAAACAACATTAATATAAAAGGACACTATATTAAGTACCGGAGGGGAAGGGAAATGAACACACTGATGAAGATAAGATTAGGCAGGTGATTGTGTGTCATGAACATATCTTAAACTACTTGGAGAAAAACTGAGCCGAAAGTTTAACTTGAAAAATAGTATTTCTACTGTTGAGAAAGTGCAGATTTGACTAGATACATTTAAGGAGGAAACAGACATGAGAACACAAAAAAAGATTAAGTAAATCTGGAAAATGAGCACATAGAATGATGGCAAATACTGTGACAGGCAGTGAAGTTCAACTCTGGGCTGCGTCGCTGTAATTAAGATAATGAAGAAAAGTAACAAGAATGATGGAAGATATCCTGGAGGGAATTCGATTTTCCAAAGTCGAGTAAGCTTTTGGATCTAGGAGGAATAAATCCATAGTAGAATATATATGCACATGTTTATATCTTTGCAAGATTTGCATCATTCTAAGTCATACGACAGAAGATGACACAGTAAAACATGGAATTTATTGCGGTTTGACCTTAGTGCTGCTCAAGTCTTTAAGAACTAGCATCTTAATACCTAAACACGTTGAAAAAGGACAACATGGTTTATGTTCCTGTTGATCTTAGATACTTTCCTCTGAGCTGGTGAAAGGTAACAAGATTGAAGACATACAAATACTAGGACAGAAACCAAGTACAAACAATGGGAAAGCAACTATCACACATTTCCCTGGCAATGTAATTAGTTTACGTGCAGTTTTCTAGCTCTAACAGCTATATTTTTCCCTATAAATATGGCGTTAGTGTCCTGTACCTCCTGACTTCCGGGAAACACCTGGCTTATACCACTGTGCTACCATTACTTACGAGATAGCACATCCTGTATTGTAACAGCAAACAACACAACCATTGCATTTAAGCCCATTGGGGAAAATGAACAATATTACCAAGCTGCCAAAAAACAAAAAATACAACTTAACATAAGCCAGCGAAAAAAGCAAGTTAGCAGCAGCCAGAAAGCAGTTATCAAAGAATGACCTGTGACACTGCAACTAAGATAAAACAAGGCATATAATCAGCAATATCTAGCCAGTTAATCTGCAGATTGTTTTTGTCAACCACCCTTTTGATGCCAGATTTGATCCCAAATCTGTGCATGAAGCAAATTTTTTTTCCCCTCCCTTCCTTAGATCCTTTCTCTCCTATCTGATGAAAGATGTTCCTTTAAGGACATGCTTCTCTCACGATCCCAATGTCCTTATGCATGGAAGAACCATTCTATGCTCCAAACCTCCCACCATAAAGAATTTTGGTATTCTCCAAACACACGCATAAGCCAATGCCAAGAGCATTCCTAGGTGTATTTTGATTCTAGAATACAGAACTCCAGCTAGCACTAAAGCTTCACACAGAATCTAAAGAATTATCACTACAGTTAACTGTGGTTATCACCCACTTTTTCTTACAAGCTGTTTTAAGTACAATATAATTTGGAAAACAAAAAATAATCTACATTATAGATTTAGCACAACCCGCTCTCTAGTAACTCATTTCCCAGTCCAACGTTGCTATTCTTCCAGTCAAGAAGACCCACTGGACAAACTCCTGACAGCGCATAATCCTTACCAGCACTTCTTCTGTGATAGAAAATACATAAAATTGACCCCAGCTCCCATCCTTGAAAGTCAAACCCTAAAATTAAGCCATTTCATCAATGCAAAGACAGAAAGCAAAAGCCATTAGGAAACCTACTCAGGAGAAAGATATTTGAAACAGGATCAGCAATCGCTGCCTCCTAGAGACATCATGCCAGTTTGATTTACCTCTGTTCAAAAAATAATCTTAGTAAAATTCACCACCCTGAAATACAGGTAGTCTGCCCAAACTGCAGCTTTCCCAAAAAAAAACACTTTATAAAACCTGGATCAAGATCAGCACCATCTACCAGTTAACCATAATTGCAGTAAATGCTCCTGAACACAAACATAAATTCAAGACCACGAACCTGCTGCTTCCTCTGAACTAACAAGGAAGGAAGGTAGTGGCACCGTGTTAGTCTTGACTACAGTTTGAAACAAAGAGTCTATCCATCCAAGTCCCCATGACATCCTGTAAAGACTAACATACTTCATCAAAATGACACTCCTCATGGCTCATAGTCTTTTTATGTGACGTAAGAAAACGGGACTAGAGAGAGACAACTAAAATTAACTGCATCTTTTTATTTTGTAGTATGCAAGTACTATTTGTTCCTGTAATGTATTTTGATGATTAAGATTTGTCACAGAAAACTAAGTATAAACCGGTAAATTGTTCTACTGGGTCTGAATCACCATGGAATGACTCTATTTAGCAAGCCTCCAAAAAGAAAGGGGAAAAATCTGAACACGAAACATCTTAACAGAATAAACAAAGGGCATTAGAACACAATCAACAGGAAGAGTTCTATGTAACACAATACGCGGGCTGCAGAACTCTTGGCTCCAGCGGAAGGAAGCTCTAGTCAACAGCACACAAAATAAGCAAGTCCATGCCGCAGTCCAGAATAACACTAAGGCATCTTTCTAAAAGTTCAATTATTTTTAACTTAATAAAGTAGGAAAGTCGGAGGAAAAAAAAAAATCCCACTACAGCTTCACTTTCAAACTTTCATTTAGTATATTGTAACTTCACTGCATTCACTTTTGCTGTGTTTCTACAGTGCACCATAAAAAGAAAAACCATGTCTGATAATGTTCTTCAGAATGCTCCAGATAACACAGCACTCTGTCAAGAAAAGATTACAGAACATTCTGTTAGCATTATAAGTGTTTATTTTATCAGCTATTTGCCTCCTTCCTGATTTTTAGCTTATACTGAAGTACTCAAATCAACCAGTATTAGCTTTATGCTCCCTTGCTCTGCACAGTGACACTTTTGTTTGCCTTTGGACTACCACCACAAAATAGCATCAACAAAAATTAACGGCTGAGCAAAATAAATATTGTTAGCACTTCTTAAAAGACAACCATGTGGAAATTCAAAGTTTAGCTTCTGCTTGCACTGGAATGATCCAGGCATCCTAGTAAGCACATTAGTATATCTCATGTTTATTTGAAAAAAGTTACCACAAGATCAGTTTTCCATAGTTAAAGTGCATGATGATTTGGAAATAACATTTATGATCAAACTTATTAATTATAACTTTGTTACAAACTGCCCAGTTCCTTCACAGCTATTTTACCATTTTCTTTCTTCATGATCTTTATGTTAAAGCAATTACGTATCTTGTCCAGTGTATCTGCAGGCAATTATTTCAGCCATTAAATATTATCAGCGATATTTAGGCCAGAGAGCACTAAGTCATAACTCCATCACAAAAAAAAAAAAAAGAAGCAGTTCTATCCAGATTGCTAGTAGGACGTATAAAGGACAGGGAATGAAAAGCATCGTCTTAAAAATATGACAACCAGGTGGGCCAGACACACAGAAAGTCTAAGACAAACAAAAAAGTTCTCCCTGCCAGAATTTTGCCCTATCAGAGCAGCTATGGAAACAAAAAGTTGACTGCAGTTGTCAGAGTACCTTACTGGAGGAAAGGTCATTAATTTTGAAGGAGAATCACAGACAGTCTAGAGAACACTAACCAAACCTTTTAAAAAACACAAAAAAGTGGCTAGAAAACTGAAACAGGAAGTTGTACAAAGTAATACAGTTTTACTAGAGATGTGTATTTTTGGCAACAAAAGTTATAACAGAAACTTGATTTGAAAGCTCACACAAACTAAATGATCATGTCAGTGATGTTACAATGATGAGCACCCAGAATGTAGAAGTGCCTGCAGTTAAGCATAATTTTCTAAGGACTCAGAAAAGACCCATCACCATGAATTCAAGATAACTCTCCATTAATGCTAAGAATAATGAATCTGTTGCTTTCTTTTAGTACATCAAAGTTATCCAAAGATCACCAGTTGAATCACTTAAGCTTAGAGAGACAGATACACTAGTGTTTGTGTAAGATACAAACTCTGTCAGGTAAGTAAACACAGTCAAAGCAGTATTTACACATATACATACCAGTCCTGGCTGTTAATGGCATCCCCATATCCTGGTGTGTCAACTACTGTTAAACGCAGTTTCACCCCTCGCTCCTCTATCTCTACTGTAGAAGCTTCGATTTGAACTGTTCTCTCTATTTTCTCTAAAATAAAGGAACATTTTTATTGTTATTATGCCTATCAATTGAAACCCCTGCAGGAGAGAGCAATAGAGGAGGAAGTGTGATCTGAAGTGTATTGTAACCCACACGACATAAAATATTTCAAAGAAAAAAAAAAAACAAGCTAGCTGCCAAAATTTAACACCACATTTTTGTAAATAAACAATAAGCAATGAACTAAAAAAAAAAAAAATAGGCATTAACTCACGACAATATGCAAAAATAAAATCATAATACTCAGAAGCATACCACTTCTTTGTCAAAAGGTATTTATACCTCTAATAAGGATTTACGGCATTATAGGAAAAAAACATTAGAGAAAATGGGATTAGAGCAAAACCACTTTTAGGTATATTGACACCTAAAAGGTTTGGGGGGTTGGGTTTTTTTTAATAACAATTGATGAAGAAAAAATAAAAGCTGGGTCTTTGAAAGTAAATATAAATGAGAAAATTACAGCTCAAAAAATATAATTTGGAAGATTAAAATACATCTAGACAGCATGAAGAAAGAGTCTCATGGGTGAAGTTATCAGAATGAAGCAATGTTAACTGAAAGAACACAGGGTATGTGCTCGAAGAACTGCAAAACCA
This sequence comes from Cariama cristata, assembly GCF_000690535.1. Taxonomy (NCBI): domain Eukaryota; kingdom Metazoa; phylum Chordata; class Aves; order Cariamiformes; family Cariamidae; genus Cariama; species Cariama cristata. The sequence continues at coordinate 34,579 of NW_009626681.1, forward strand.
CATTTACCTGCAGCTCCAGGAATATAACGTTCTGGATAAAGATCAGTCAGGAATAGACTGTTAATTAAAGTGGATTTTCCCAAGCCGGACTCGCCTACAAACAAAATAATTCAGGTTATTAAGCATATACACCTTTTACTCCAGGCTTTTTAAAGCACTTCCTCTTTCCCCAAGCCCACATTATGGAGGAAAAATAATTTGTTCGTCAGGATCCACCCTAGTTTTTGAGATAAAAAACATCAAAAGGTTCAGCTAAGCACTTCAAAATCACAGGAAAAACAAGCTTCTAGTGGTTTTATAAACATTACATGAAAATGCTAAGTTTACTGTAATAGATTTCATAATAAAAGCTGAAAGGTCATACAGCACTGACTCTAGATCTAGAGATAGTTAGGTTCCTTCAGGGAAATAAAAGCACTTTTTTTTTCCCCCCCCATTTAAACTTATAAAATCAGGAGCTGTAACTCTCCTGTTGAAAATTTCTGAGAGCTTTAAGGTTTTCCTAAGCTAGAAATTGAACCTGGAACACTGTTAGGAAGGAGAATGAATAAAGCAATCCCAAATTAACAGTCAAGCTTTGCACTCTTATAGTTAGGATACACACATCCTATGAAACACAAAACAGAAATTCATAAGAAAATTATTCAAAATTCACCTGAGAAGTTCCATAATTCTAGAACTTCAGGTGATACAAATTTTGTCCTACAAAGTAATACAGTTAAACCTGTAAATGCAATGACTAGATCTGAATTTCAAAAAGTCACTTTTTTCCTAATCCAAGGAATCAAAGGAGTCAGCATTTAGAACTGGCCATGTCATTTTAGATGCTACTAACCTCAGAGATGGAGAAGTTATCTGTATTTATCATCACAAACTACATTAAAAAAAAATATCTACAACTTATCACAAATTACATATCTATTTTACAGACACTGCTGAACACTGTCACCAAATAATCCCAAATGGTACTACAGAGCACAGAGAATAAGAAGGAAGTGTTACGCACCTCTTCTCATTTTTGTTTTTCAATAAAATGTAATTCCAAGGTAACTACTACAAAAAGGTGATAGTACCGTGGACTCCCTTTGAACTTGTATAGCATTAAATTGATTCAATGCAAGTATAGTTCGATGTCACTTAAAACAGCTTTGTGCCTAAAGGACTTTCCAAAGACTCCTACAGGTGCTCATTCACAGAATAGGCAAATTAAAAGTTTAGTTGTAATACCAAAGTGAGTCACTACAGAACAGAAGACACAAGAATAGCATCACCATTTCAACAGCAAGATATTCACCATGTGTATTCATGCCTTCATTTGGGGAAATGGGAGTCAAAGAAAGATTAAGCAACTATCCCTACCATCTGATGATGAGTCAGGAATACAGGAATGTCCTGTTGGCTCAAAGACATCATCTTTAATCACTACAAATACTCCCTCCTACCAAACATGACAAAATAGCAGGAGATTTAATTAGAGAGTGTACAGAGGTTCAAAGCTTTTTCTGTATAACAGTCAATTGCTAAGTAGGAAGACATATATCTCTATGTGAAAGAAATTTTTTTTGTTCTTCTTTAACAGTCAAAAATACTTAAACAAGTCACTTACCAACCACCATCAGTGTGAATTCAAAGCCCTTCTTCACAGATTTCCTGTGAACCTGGTTGGGTAGATTAGCAAATCCCACATAGCCTGCTGAGTCGGAAAACTGACAAGAAAACAAAAGTTGAGTATAAATGAGATCTCCTTCCCACTAAAAAGTTGAAACAGAGTTCAGTTGATTCCAAACAATAAAGTGCAGAGGTATATAAAGCACATGGGAAAATAGAGAATGAAACAATTTTTTACTGCTATAGCAAGGCAGACCTTGAAATAGGCCCGTTTACCAAGCACTCTGATATAAATAGAAATCCGGTAAGTACCTTGAACTACACATAAACAAAAGTCTCTGCTTGGATTAAAAAAAAAAAAATCTGCAAGCTTGCAAGAACACACTATTATTAATCTTAAACTGTAAACATAGCTAAAAATCCCAAAGATTTTAAACAAGAGGTCAAAAATACCTGTTCCAATTTGGTATCCACTGCTACTATCTTCTATAAAACTAAATAATGCACACACTCACGTGTAGAAAAACATTGTATAGTAATGCAGAGACTGCCAAGATACAATCATACAGAGATCTATCTTCTGCTTGTTAAGCTGTTCACCTATCTTCACAATGTTTAACTTCTAACACAAAAGCAGGAAAATGAAATGTGCCTGAAAAACTTCTCAAAGAGCTTTGGGCTATAAAAAGGGCAGTCTGCTTCACCATCTGTTACCAGTTGACTGAAAACCTAATAGGAGCCTAAACAAGAACTGCAGCCACTTGATTTGGGGACCTATGAGCTAGCTGGAACCAGATGTTTTCTGTACAGGTGAGTTTATGATAAGAACAGTTTTTATACAATGTCATACTTCCAGTGGGGCAGGGAGGGATACAGGGGAAATCACTTAAAAGGCAATTAGTTATTTGCCAACAATCCTTTTAAAACCCACCTAGATGAGCAAAAACATTAGAAATGAAGGTTTGTCAAATTAAATTTCCTTAGGTAAAGGCACTGTTCTAAATGTGTAAGCAAACACCGAATGTCTGGTAAACATCTGAAAGCCTATTACTAGAATCACATGCAAGCTCTGTTTCTACTCAACAGTTCCTTTTAAGAAATGCATCTGAAGCAATAAGGTATCATTTATTCACTATTTTACCACTTCAGTAAAAGCACAAATATTTTCAGAAGTTGAATAGATTCTAAACAAAATTTTGGCTATGTAGCCATCTCTTTACCTTTACTTTTTCACCTGACTGAGACATGTTTCGACACTCCAAGTTTCAGACACTGGAAAACAAAATCCACAGTGCATGTTAGCTGACTTGGAAGATTACATTCATTTTAATTTTGAACTGATCAATTGCATATAGTAATCACATTTTATTCTAGTAGAATGAAATGTCACATAGTCAAAGAGTACCAGAATGAACAAGCCATAATCAAAATGGCTGCTTCTATGAAGCTATTCAGAGGAAAGAAATTACACAGGATTACCAAAACCAGAATGCTTCATTTGAATACTTAAAAGTTTTAAAGGAATCTTTCTGTTTTAAAACTCAAAATTCTAAAATTCGGTATCCTTAAAGATCTTTCATCCATCCTGTCTTTAAAAAAGGAAAAATATCTACTGAAAGCTGATGCTGAGTATACATGGTACTCCTAATGTAATTTTTCTTTAAAGTTCTCTGATTCTGTAACCAGCTAAGAAAACCTGAAATTCATATTCCCTGTTCCTAGTCCCAAGGAGGTCCTTTTTTCCATCCATTTTTACCCTTTCCACTTATGAATTATATGTTTCTTAAAGATGGTTTACAAATAGGTGATTGTAATCTGTTGTCCAAAAAATTATATTTAAGAATTATGACCACATACAAAAATTCTCCTGAGAACAGGACACCTAGGGATTGCCAGGTAAAGCTTCTAACATTATTTTCAGTCACTTCAAATTACTATCGCTGAACGTGAACACTCCATAAAACACTGCAGAACCTTGGCACTTGGCTAGCCCCTGCTGGACATGAAAATTCACCCTGATCTGAAGGACTATGAAAAAGATTTGTTCTTTAGTTTCAGACACCCAGAACAGCTGGGTTTTGGCAAGCCCTTATCTTTTTACTCAAGGATGTTAGTTGTGCTATAGATTGGTTATCACAGCAATAGCGAGGCCCTTTTATTTAGAGTGGCCACAGAGCACTGAGAGGAAACGCAGAAGTGGCAGGAGCGCTTCACAGCTTGGTGTGTTGACAACGCAGCTCTTGGCCTGGGAAAGCAGGGAAGTGACCTATGCAGGCACCTGTGTGTTCAGACAGAAATGCTTTCCTGTTGGGTAGCGGGAGTCGTTCTAGCAGGATACAGTCCAGTTTCTGACACCGGCAGTTCGACAGTCAAATCCTAGCAGAGACATACTAAGCTTTGCACTAAAGGAAAAGTGGAAGTTAGCATAATTGCAACTTGGAGTTTTAAAGAAAACCTGTCTTTTCATTTGCCCTGAAGCAGGCATTTTGAATCCTGGCAGCTGTGCAGACACCAGCCACCCTGTAAGCAAGGAAAGGTGTTTTTTTTTTTTCCTCCTCCAACTACTTTTCCTCCATACTCAGTTCATTTGCTTGCTATTGAAAGCCTAATACATCCATTGCCTGGAAAATAGGGAGGTCCTGATCCTAATCATCTTCTGACAGCTTCTAATTGAGTATTTCTCAAACAGCCTGGGAAACATCCTTTAAGAATGGTTTTGAAAAAACAGAGGTTATTTTTCTTTGACCAATATGCAAGGGCTCACTGCAGCCTCCAGCCAACCAGTGTTACAGACCCTTAAAGACAGTCACCACTTCACTGACAGATGTACCTCATTGCTCTGTCCACGTCTTGTTTCTACGTTTGGAAACCTCTGTTGTCAACTTGTCTATAAAAATCAGTAACTTAATTCAAGAGTTTAGAAGAGTTTATAAATAGTCACTGAATGCTAACATAGATACACCTTCTGGCCCATTTCTCAGAATAATGGCAGATGAGAAGCCACGCAGAGCATCTGCCTATAGTTAAAGGTGAGAAGGAGGAACAATTCACATTTAAATACGTATGGCAAATTTTCTAATTATTCTGCTTTAAATGGACAGTAGAGTCACAGCCACTGTAACATTACCCCAGCTACTTCATTAAAAAGAAGAGTCAAAATTGTTGTCAATTGGTTATGACACCTGGCTTCAAAATTAGTCTGTCATCTCAAAAAGCTAAATTCACAGTAAATCATTCCACAAATATAACTTACAAAGCCTGTTTCGTACTGGGCAAGCCACATTCACCTTGTGTCTTACTCTGATCAAAAAGTTGCTGTAGCCAAAGCTGCAGAACAGCTGCTATGATCATATCACGACTGCAGCACATGCTTCAATGTCTGTGTACAACAAGCATCCAGTTATTCTGATTTCCCACTGTATTTTTAAGAACAGAAATATTCTAACTGAAAGTTAGCTGAAGAAAAAAAAAGAAAAAAAAACAAACCACAAAAAAACCCCACTAGAACTCTGCTGTTTCACAACACCTAAATAAGGCACTGAGGTTCAAACGAATCCGCGGTTATTCAGCCTCAACACATTTTGCAGTTCATAACACTGCCCTCATGAGGTTTCCTAGAAAAATTATTCAACCAACCAACTTCTTCAGATGACCATTAGCCATCTTCTTGAAGCTTTACCATATTATTACAAATCAAAACCTTAGAATTAGCAAAATATCATATGTTGCATCTTCTTACAGCACCAAATAATGGCAGTGCTTACAGCATCGCTTACAAACAATAACTTATCAATGGACCGGACCACACTATGCATCAATGACTGCTGAAATCCTGAAGTCTATCTGCATACAACCGAGCTAAACATTAAAGTAATGTGAAGTTGAGCATCTGACAACACTCTGGGCAGTACTACATCTGGAAATCGTAATGTTTAATTTTTCATCAGTTTTCCATAATAAAATTAGAAAAAAACATAATAACTAATGCAAAACAGAGCAAGCCATAGCTGTTCTGTTTTCTGTAGATTTTCAAAGGACTATTTCAACCATTATGAGATAAGCAAAGCAGCACATGCAAAATATTTCAAAGAGAAATAGATAAGATACAATTGCATTAACTTGCAGAAAACCATGAAACTTTATTTACTAATAATTGTGGTCCCCATTTAGCAGGCCTAGCAGAAAAAAGGGACACTATACCACAGTACAGGAAAGTCGAAATCAGTTTTTGAACAGGGGATAATGGAACAAAGTTTCATTTCGGATCCCAGTAAATTTCTATCCTGCACAAGGCAGCAGATTACCACCAAGTTCAGTTACAGTTGCCTCCTCTACAAATACAGAGGCCTGGAACATGCCATCCCACCCTCTCCTGCTAAGAACAGTAGTCCAGTGAGAGAGAAAGAGAGGGGAAGGAAAATGGGTCATTTCCTTTGTTCCTGTCAGGATGCAAGAAGTAAACTGTTAGGAACAGGCAGACTGGGAGCTTCTTAACAGGAACTAGCACAAAGAAAATGCTATGAAAAACGTACAAAGAGCATTTCCATATAAGGATATTAAACGACATTTTAAAATAATCACTTCAGAGTGACCTTAACAACCACCTCTACAAGCAGAATAGCCCTCCTGATTTATCAAATGAGGCCTCTTTCTTTCCATCTGAGATTATATAACTCCGATACCTTTTAAAAAGTATTTAGTAATATAATAAGGAACCATAGAAAGATTTAAATAGGTTTCCAAGTGCTGAAAATGGTCTCAGCATTAGCCTTCTGAAGTCACATTTTCAGACTTAAAGCAGACAGAGAAACACCAAGAATATGTCAGTAACATACCAGTATTTGTGGTTTCTCACAAAAAGAACTATAAAAATCCACAAAGAAATGTCAGTCAGGTACTGAGACACATAAATAAACAATTTAAAAAAAAAAGATAATTTCTCCCAGTGTCTTGCACACAGAGAAACAAGGAAGTTACGTGAAAATTAAAAATTTCCTCACTGTATTCCAAACTGGATATAGAGGTATTGAAATACAAGGCAGTTAACTTTTTTTTTTTTGGTAGCTTATGCTATCAAAGCTGTATGAATCACCCCATTCTATCAAACAACAGCAGGTCCAGCACAGCCTGTTTCCTGTGCAATGCTTCACTCATAGCACGTCCTCACCTCTGCAGTTGGAAACCCCCTCCCAGAAGCTCCCAGGGAGAAGCATCACTCCCTCTGTATCAACAATCCCAGATGATTCCATTTTCCTCATTAGAAACAGATGTTACCAATTGAAGGAATCCTCTTTTACACGTTAATAATTGAATACATTTCTGCATTACTCTTATTCAGGAAAATGACTGTACCACTTCCACCAAATACAGAATTTAACAGCAAATGCAACAACCCCAGGTACAGCACTTGCAGGCAGACCAAGCTAAGCGTATACCACTGCTTTGCCTTTTAGTATTCAGTGTTTGTAAGTTTTACAGACTTCATTTTGGTAATGTATTTGGACCAATGACACACCACACAGATTATTACTGGGAATGCATTGCTGTTCATCAAAACTTGTAACATTTCTGTGACTTAACAGCACACATGCACCGCAAAGGGAGACAAGGACTAAGCAAGTAAGAGAGAAGAAACGTGTACGAACACTGTTCTTAAAATGAAAAGGTCTACAAAACACAATGTGTGAATCTAGAGCTCTAATCCTAAATATTTTATTTAAAGTTCCATTTCAATGTTAATAAATTACTCTAGACAACTTCTTTTCTTACTGTTATTTCAATGAACACTTAAAAAGCATGAAGGAGGCAATGATTCCGTTCACATTAATCATCAGTTTTAGCAATTCTTGCTTCCTACACAAGCAGCTTTAACAGTATTTTCCCAGATTTACTGTATCAGAGAAAAATACTGTAAAACAGACCTGTAAACATGAAAAGCAGGGGGTTTAAATTAAAGATCTAAACTATTAGCCATAACCACTTATCAGGAAATAGGTAGCTCTGCCCCACACCTACAAAGCTTAACTAGAATTGTGTACACAATGGCAATGCACAGCAAACAGTGACAAGTTAGTATTTTACATCACTTCTAAATCATGCCTAAGTCCCATGACACCATGCAGCCTCTAACCTGCACGTGAATTATCATTTAAGACCTAAAAAAGGAAAAAAAAAAAAAAAAGGGTAAAGCACTTGTTCCATCTGTTACCAAATCAGGTATACGTTGTTCTGTGGCTCTTGTTTCTCCTGCAGCATCCCCCAGTTCCCAGCAGTTGGCCTCGCTTGGTGTTGCAATTTTAAAAACATCTGAGGAATGCCCAATGGAGACAGAACTTCCTGCTCCGCTCTCGCCCCCCATCTCTGACTACATTGTGCTGGGTAGACCCCCGCGACACACAGGCCTTGTCCACAGCTCAAAAGTAATGCATACCTTGCTTTAAAAACAAATAAAAGTGTGCATAAAACGGCCCACAACCCGACTGAGGCGTTTCGTGGGTTCTGCCCCGATACGGTTCTCCCCTTCTCAAACATCAGCTTCAAAAACCTCGCCCCGGGCAGAGGAGGGAAGCCGGAGCCAGGC
>NW_009626682.1:0-2408 GCF_000690535.1 Cariama cristata
GCCCGTTAGCGGGAATGAACAGCCGTCAGGGAACTGAGTGTTATATGAATAATCGAAAAATCGCCTTCAATTATCTTTTAGGGTTAATAGTTAAATTGCAGCTACAAAATCTTTTTATGTTTCATGGTTTGCTGGTGATGTAAAGAATCTCCATCAGGTCTGATCGCCTCAGCTCATAGCTATGCTGCATATGCTTTTAAAATGTGAATGTTTCCAGTTGAAAACTAGTGCATGACAGATTAAAACGCAGGGAAAACCTGGGGGAGATTTTGAAAATGCACACATGACAACTCTAGAAATATATTAACCGCGAGCGTTTGGCAACTTTTGACTCCTTTTAAATTGCAACTAGCCCCTGAAAATTATTAATACAACAGTGAGAATCTAATGGAGGTTAGAATCTAAAAATCTGCCTTGGTGATGTCTGCTGTTACAGTAATATAGACATACTGTAAATGTATTTTAAAATATATAGCCCATTTAATTCCCCAGCTATAAATGAGAGAGAGAGAGAGAGAGAGAGAGAGAGAGAGAGAGAAGGGGAAACAATATCACTTTTGTTTTTCTTCTCTTTTTTTTTCCCTTTTTTTTTTTCCAGGAGCCGAAGCTTTATGAAGATCTCATTGGAATCCAGCGGATGATTAATGTGAAGATTTGGTAGGAAATCTGGAGAGCTGTATTAAAGCTCAGATCTCAGGTTCATTTCGATCAGCCAGCCGTGAACTCTGGGCCGAATTCATTACACTTTAATAGTGCTGGGAGAGGAAGAAAACGCAATTTCTCATTCCATTAGAAAACTAGAAAATACTCTCAGCTTGTCCCCTATTAAGATGTGGCAGGTGACGGGACCATTGCGGGGGACACGGTCAATGGAATTACAGCACATTATTTTTGTTCGTATAAAATATTGAAAGGCAAGCCTGACTGTGCAGAAGTTATTTCACTGATTTGGTTTTTATGTAAATAAAATATTGAAAGTTAATTAATCCGTGCTAGAGACTAATGATTATGCTTATTATATTGCATTTGATCGCGTAATTTGCATGATTCTCGCATTGCTGCTTAATAAGCCATTCCAGGTTATAAATAATTCTGAAATTGGTTTCTAATAATGGCATGCTATAAAAAGAATGGTTTTATTACAGCAGCCTGAAAAGCAGAGCAATATCAGACATGGAATTGGACTCCCGTTTAAGCACCAGCCGCTTTAATAATTATTTAAATGCATCATATACATTAAATACAGATCTAAAATGAGGAAATTTATCCTAGCATCTAAAACCCTTAAAAACATATACAGCCGCTATAAATTAACTATTTGGATCATTCCTTAATCAGTGTGGAGCCCACATACTGCAAGGAATGTGTAGGCAATCTGTTAACTGTAAAGAAAACTGTAAAGTACTCGTATAAGAACATAAACCAATTACTATTTAATTTAAATTTGGTCAAGGAGCAGTGATACATCGGATTGTGAAGTAAATACATTAAATAAATTATTTTGCCTTAGATTACATAATGTTAATCATTTTGAAGTGTTAATTAAGAAGGTTATGTTGATCTGATTACTTTTTAAACTACAGAACATTATTGTAAAAAATATTTAAATTGCCACTCTATTAAACTGTTTTTATCAGCAGTCTCGAGCTATTAGCATTGGTTTAAGATTATGCCGAGGCCATTAAAACACTTTGTCTTTCTTCCTACGAATTTCTTTGATGTGCTGTTAGAAAATAACTATTTCCATTTTATATTTTATATTTTACTTCATTTACCACACTCCTAATATTGAAATTGGTATCATTAACCTTTGGGAAACCCAATAAAGTTTAATAGACCTCGTTTTCTTTTTTCATAGAGTCAGTTGTCCAATTATATTTTATTTGTGAATCTAATTTCTTTCTTAATTTAAACTAATTATAGTCCTGTGTAGGCCGAGTCAAATTGTTTTACTTTTTAAAAGCAGACGTGCATTTTCAGTCACATTCGAGAAGGCAGTCCGTTTCCGTTCATAAAAACGTTCATTTAGGGGTTTCTTTTGACGTGTCTTTTATTTAGCCGAGGAGCCGAGGCTTGCCGAGAGGGATTTTGAACGCCGGCTGCGGTAAAGCGCGGCTGCATCCCCGGCGCGCCGTGCTGAGCGGGGATGCGCATCCCACAAGTGCCTCCATTGTGCGGGCTTTCGGTCCTTGGCACGGACTCGCCCGGAAAGTGGCTGAAATAACCCTCCCACGCACAAAAGCCGCACCTGAGCAGTCTAGCGGTTGGATCCACCTCCCCCTTTTCCAAATTTCGTTTACATCTGTTGCCCTAAATCGTTTCTTATGTGCCTGCGTGCAAATATGTATAGGTCTATGTGCTTATGTACGTGTATGTACTTCCGAGAACAAAGTGCGCCCTAGATGTTG
>NW_009626683.1:0-2817 GCF_000690535.1 Cariama cristata
GAAAGCCCTGCGAGAAGGCACTGGAAAGCACATGAGGCAGTGAGCATTAAGAAGCTGCTGGAAGTGCAAGTGCCCACGTGCACCTCTTCGGCTCCAAAAACACATTTCAAAACAGAAGCGCGCATGTGTGATGCCAGTCGCCCTTATTCTCAATCATTCACAAGAGCGTCACATTTTTTCCACCACTGACTCTTCTCCATACCCACCTCCTGTAAGGAATGGGGACGTACCAGTTGCTGGAAGGTGTGTGCGTTTCCCGAAAGGCCATCAACTACAGCATGCGCAGAAAAAAGGGGCTGGGCTGGTTTTGGCGGAGTTTGTTTGGGTTTTGTGCATTTTTTTCTTGCTGTGATTAAGAAAAGCTCTTGCTCAACAAGAAGGCATTTGTTAGCGGCGTGCCTGTCCTTCATTAGTGGATAAAAACAGTTCATAGCTCTTATAATAATAAGACCTTTGGACACATAAGATAAAGAAAAGCTGATCTCTAAGAGAACTGAGGAGTAGGCTCAAAATTGAAATATGTTTCTGGAGCCAGTTACTAGGAAGAAACTGGGAGTTTTGCCTCAGGAGCAGGGAACTGGAACGCCAGCTATGGACGGGGATTCAGCAGCTGGGCTATTTTTGGCTTGTGAACTGTTTTAATGGCTGTTTATTTTTAAGGTCATTCTCTGTTTGCATAGCATGTACACCCTTCTGGTGGGTGGGAGGCATTGTGAAAACAATCACTGCTGCGCGGAGTTATGAACTAAGCTTGGAGAGGGATGGAAAAAACAGAACTCGGTGTACTTATTGCTTTAAAACCTAAGACCATCTGCTTAGGTCATAAGGTTTGTTGATGCACTCTAAGCTGTGCCCCCACCAGAAAAATACCATTTCAATAATACATACTGCAGGGGATTGCAAAAGACTTGGGAAAACTCAGTCAGATGATAACATGGTATAAATAGAAAGGACGCATCAGATTTGGCAAATTTTTTTTCACTTGCGCTTACCTTCAAGCAGTAAATAGAAACTCAGAGCACTCACCCCATGGCTGAGGAGTCAGAACTCGTGCTGGCCGACTGGGCCTGAATCCCAGCTCTTGTTTAAGACTCTTGTTAAATAACAACACGCTTTATTGTCATATTTTCCTGGCTTCTTCCTGTTGGCCATATCTTTATTCACACACAGTCAAGTGATACAAATTCATTGGAACAGTGGCAGTTTACAAAAGACAGTAAGAATGATTACTTTGAACTGAAATTTAAAAAACCCTAAGTCTGGCCATCTGGCAGGCAATGCACTGTTTGGAACAGGTCATGGTAAGGAAACAGTTTATAACATTGGCAGTGTACTCCCAGCCATGTTCCTTTTTCAGAGCATAAAATGCACAATACAAAAATATACTAAAAGTAATAATGGAGTTTGTAGAAATGTGTGCTGCAAAACAATTGCTGTTGTCTGATTCTCAGTACTCCCACGCTATATTAGGATAGAATACTTGAATAAACATGGTTTATTTCTAACTTAATTTGAACTTTAAAGTTGATCTCAAGTTAACTGTAAAGTCTTGGGCTCCAATCCTGCAAGTACATAAAGGACCTTAACTTTGGACGTGTGAGACTGATAGACATGAGGTGAGCCCACAAGTGAGCACTCAATGCCTTGGGCTCCTGCTCGGGAGGGAAGGGGAAGCTGAAGTGCTGTACTTCATAGGATCTTAATTGGGGGCATTCTCCTGGATTTTTCAAGACTTTTAACAAGTCTTCCCTGGGCTATCCTTTTACCTGATAGGCTTGAGTTCATCAAGTTGCTGGTGATCTGGTGGAACTGCCTGGTTTTGAGATCTGGGGCTCTGCACTTCGTCGAGCCAACTGCAGTAAGTCTCTCCCTCCTCTATATAATTTTACCTGTTCCTTTCCCCTCTCCTTCCTCCCTCCTGGCCCGGTATCACCAAAACGGCCCCTTTCCACGTGAGAATGCTGGATGCTACAGTGCTTTGCTAAGGCTGCTCACACCAAGCCTCGTACGAGCTCCCTGCGTTCGGAGCACCATCCCCTTAGTGTTTCCAAAGTTGAGAGACCTGGGTGCAGAAATGGAAGCCGGTGCCGACCTTACCGTGCAGGAAGGAGCGGCTGTCCTCTCAGGCTGGCATGCTTGCAGTGAGGATCTCTGACGTAGATGCAATGCTTATGGAAAACAGCATCTGGAGTGTCCCTTGCCACGACAGAGGAAAGCACCGCTAGCAGGCAAGTGTGTTGGATTTCTTGCTCCAGGATTTCTCCAGGATTTCTTGCTCCTTTTTCTCCCAAGAGCTGATCTCAAAGCATTTGAGAAAAGAAGGTGGTATTGCTCTGTTTTTGCAGACGGGAAGACTAAGGCACCGAAGGGTGAGCTTGTTTGGCTAAGGCTGATCCGCAGGTCTCTGCCCCACTCCGTGCTCTTCACTGAGCTGTTGCTCTCTGAGCTCGTGTCGTGTGAGACACGTTCTCAGAGGGGTAACCCCACCTCTGCTCCCCACACAGACACCACACACAGGGGCCAAGATCCACCTTCCTAGGCACGGCCTCCGGAGAAAACATCAAGAAGGACACGCATTGGAGGCCAGAAGTTGGCTTCCCAATGTCTACATGCCACCGACCCCCAAGGAAGTCAGCTATGGAAAGATGACCAGGATACTTCTGAGGTATAAAACTCTGTGTCTGCTGGCCACTGGTCAGCTTTGTCGTCATCAGACTTGTCGCTGTCATCGCCACTGGAGGGTTCATAGCCTGGGACGGCAGAGCGGATCGGCTCCGGCTGCCTGCCCTCAGCCTCTGGCCCCCTCTTCTTTTCTGC
>NW_009626683.1:2848-6463 GCF_000690535.1 Cariama cristata
TGCCTCCTTCTTCTTTTCTGCCAGCAGCTGCCTGTAGCACAGGTTGCAGACCCTCAGGGGCTTGGGGGACAGCCGGGGCATCAGGAACCTCTGCCTGGAGCAGTCTGCGCAGACGACAAAGCCACACTTGCGGCAGTGGTGCCTTCGGGTGAGCGTGGAGAACTTGGTCTGCGTGCAGCGCATGCAGATGTCGGTCGCCTTGTCTGGGATCCACGGGGCCGCGTGCTCCGTGGAGGGCTGCCGGCCCGTCTTCGTCAGCAGGTGCCTGATGCACTCCTCCAGATGGCTGATCCACTCCTTCCTCTCCGTGAGGGAGGCTGCGGAAACCACAAAGGACTTCTTGGAGGTTTTAATCATCCAACGGTTCTTCATCTGCAAGGTGTCTGGCAGCGTCTCCAAAGTGACATCTTCAAGGGGAATGATGTGCTGGGAATTGTACTTCCTTTTGTTGATGACAATGCTGCCGTAGACGAGGATGTCGTTGAAAAGGAAGAATATGCGAGGCTTTGGTTTCTTGCGGCATTCTTTGGTTAAGATCCCTTCTCCTAGAAGGACCCTTCCGGGCACGGCTAAGGGCTGTCCGGAAGCCCCAAAGCAGTTTTCCACAGCAGCAATGCGCTGGCTGTTGATCTCAGTGTTTGCAAGATGGTCCACCATCTCCAGCTCGCTCTGAAGAGAGGAAAATAAAGAGGGAAGTGGTGAAGCTGCAAACATCTGCCCTGGGGTGAGGCTGAGTAGCGAACGCACGCACAGGTGAGATGCTCCTAATGCAACCTGAGGTTACAAGTAATCTCCTTACCACTCCTCACTTTAGTTTGTTACCTTTTTAAATTAAATTTTCAAACTTCCTGACCCCAGTTTGCAACAGCCCGGTCTATACTGGGATAGTTCAGTTTGCAGCAATGGAAGCCCTTGAAGGCAGAGCCAGCTCTTCCATTACAGCTGTGCTTTTTACCAGTATAACTCCGTGCCCATAGTAAAGGAAGCCGGTTGGTCTGAACCTGCTCTTATGCAGGCCTAAGTACTTGCTCAGGAGTTACCGTACCGTGACAGCCGAAGGGTACCAGGACCACCCTCCCCATCTATCCCTCTTGGTGCTGGGAGCTAACTGATGCTGGGCTGGATGCAGGCTCTGGGAGGAGATCCGCAGCCTGGGGAGCAAGCCTCCCGTTTCTGACGGCACACCTGCTTTCTCGAGGATTAGTTACAGGTACAACCACCCCACAAAGCCACTTTGGGCCAGAGCCGAGGCAGGAGCAAAACAGTGCGGTACTACTTGTTCCCACTGGTCCTCCCTGCGTGACAAAAAGCGGAAAAAAAGAAAATAAAAGAAAAAAGCACCCACTATGTGAATAAACCCACACAAGCCAAGCCCTTCCTCCGTTACGCCGGGGCTGCCAGCGCTTCCAGTTACAAGACACATCATTCTGAAAATAGTCTGATCTCTGCTGAAGGGGAAGTGGAAGGCAGCACGCTCATCCCTTCCCACACCTCCGCGCCCTCCTTCTTGTACAATCTGGGTTTTGATAGTCTGTTGGGTGGTTTTTTAACAGGAAAACCTAGATAAGGGTAACTCTGAAGTGAAAGCAAACATTTGGTATTGGTCGTTTGCAGTCAAGAAAGAGCTCCATGCTGTAAGTTCAATTTTTCGTTGCACCTAGCCCCTCCTGCACTGAAGGGTGCTGCCCCGAGGCTGGCCGGCCGGCCATGGGAACGTGAGTCATTTCCTCCCCCAGCGAGGTAGCTCAGCCATCACGAGGCAGCTCCACGATCACAGGGATGTGTGTCGTCCTGGTTGCTGATAGCGGTTCATCAAATCACTAATGCAGAGCCACCCTCCACCATTTTCCTCATCCTCCTTGTCCAGAGTCCCTGTAGCCATGGAGGCTGGAGGGGAAAGGGAAGAGGAGGAGGACAACACGCCTGGTCCTGTGTGTTAGGGATGATGATGGTTTACCTACTGCCCTCGCCCTTCACCCCAAATCACCCCTTCGGTACGCTAGAAGGGAAACTACAGAGCTGCTGCTTAAGGATGCTGCATGTCATTTACCTCTCGCCTGCGCTATGTGGCGGACAGACCGGTCTCCAGTTTCCTTCTAGAAGGACGTGTATCTTCAGGGACTCGAAGCACCAGAATGGATTTGATGGAGCTGGACAGTGTTAAGCATAGCCACTCATGTGTGCGTTCGCCAGCACTGAGGGCAATTTACAATTAACCGCAATGCTCCGACCGGGGGCCGTGCTGCAGCCAGACGGGGGGAATCCAGGGGCCTTACACCATCGGCAGTGGCTGAAGTAATGCCCCAACCAGTGTGCCGTTTCAGTACGGACAGGCAGAAGGTGTGCAAAGGGATTTATTACCTGCCGTCATCAGAGGAGAAAGGTTCCCTTCCTCTCCTTGATCTGTCAGCCCGAGTGGACCTGTGCATGGGAGGGAGCTGCTCTGCTGCAGGACATACATTCAAATCTATTCTGAATTACAACGATGCAGCATGTGGGTTTTTTTCTCCCTCTTAAATACACAAATTAGGCTGAAGAACAAACAGGCAGGGCAAACCATGGTCTACAACTGAACACCAAATTCCCTGACTATGAATGCCTGGAGTCTCACCTCTTCTGGGATGTGGTCTCTCAGGGTTTCCTACAAACAAATCCTTGGATGAGGAGCTTTTGAGTGAAAGAGCAAGATGAGCACACAATATAATAAAGGAAAAAGAAAAACTGAAATTGCAGCTTGGGAAGTGTGGTGTGGAAAGACTGTGAATGCAACAATACTGTCAAGAATTTTTGGTACCAGCAACACCAAGTGGGATAAACCAAAGCAGTTAATCCTGCTCTGACCAGTCTCGCTTCCTCATGTTTCTGGGTTATGGAGCCCCAGCTCTTAGCCTTCTTCTTTTACTTTTATTTTATGTATTTCAGAAGCATGGTTCAGCCTCTCAAGCATGTATGGTACTTGACACAACTCTGTTTCTAGGGATCTCAGTATACCGGATCCCAGTGGCAATGAAAACATTTTGTCAGATATAAAGAGCATGCCTGCAAAGAGCCAGGGAACATAAGCTCATTTTCAAAGAGGAGTGCAAGCCCTGCTGCCGTGAAAGCTTTAGCTGTTGCACTGATTTGGGCCGGCATAGGCCAGAAAGCTCTTGGACTTGCTGTGTGGAGGAAAGGGAGAAGGGGCTGGACAGGGGATGGACACAATTCTGCAACATGAAAGAAACGAAAGTGACCTCTCATTACACATCACACTTCCACCTGCAGGGTATGTCCTTATTCCTCCACCCTCTGGTTTGTCACCTAGTTAAAATGCCACGAGTTAACCAAAGAAAAGCTAACTCTGTTCTGGGAGAATCTTCCCTGCTAAGACTAAAAGTGTCAGCTGCAGCTCTAGCCCAGGGCACTTCCCAAAGGAGTTTTCCCGGGGAAGCAAAAGCAGAGCATTTTTCTTCCATCTCTCTCCCCTCAGGTGTAAATGACCGGAGAACAGCACATACACATACTAAGCAGTAAAAAAAAAAATAGGAGGGGTGGGATTCACATGACCTACCTTTAGACTTGGACAACTGACTCTACCCTTCTACGCATTCCCTTTTTGGTTAGGGGGGCAGAAAC
>NW_009626683.1:6502-8161 GCF_000690535.1 Cariama cristata
TCCTACCTCAAGTTCTAGATAGTGCTCGGCTTCAGTAACCACAATCAAATCGATTTCATGTTAATATGTTAATATTGTGACTCACTGCAAATAATACTCAGTTTGGCTTTGGAATGGAAGTACTATGTGAATTTGGTAAATAAAGGTAGCTGCTGGGTGTTATTATGGTCTCCTTTACTGGGAGGTAAGAGCCTCTCCCTTTGGAACAAGAGTGATGAGATATAAAAATGATGATATAATTCTAATCTATTTTATTCATTTCAGTAAATATCTTTTTCCCGTTTGTTCAAGTTTGTCCTGTCAGGTCAGCAGGGCCACAGTGCGTATTACCAAGTGATACGCATGCACGTGCACCACAAGCTTACACAGTTAAAATGAGGGTGGGAAGATGTACTTCCTTGGTGTGCTACTTTTCACATGAGTTTTTGGCATGGCAAAGTTTAGGGTTGTTTTTTTTCCCATCAAGATCTGTTGGTTCTACATGTGATCAAGTATTACGCAGTGAATACATAACCCAGTTAATACATGATCAGTGAATACGACTGATATTCAAAGGAAAAAAAAACACCTACTTGGCACTCTCCTCCAGAAGTAAGCAAGCCACGTCTTTCAACAATGAGCGCTTGTTCACTTATGATTATAAACAGCCGTGTTGATGCATGCCAGGCAGAGCATTTCAACTTAAGCTCCTGGGTGGGTCAGCAAGTCTGGGGTATGTTTTTCAAGTCTGTATGTATCTAAGGCTTAAACGTAGCAATGTAGCGAGCTGTTCTACGTGATTCTTCCTTTCTTGCTGTCAAACAAAACTGACTTGGTCTTGGTATTGATTGCACACCTAATGCATACCACATGCAAGGGGTGGTCCATGAGTATCAGCGCACTGACTGCTGACCGAGCTCGGCCAGCAGAAAATGCCCTGAGCCTCATCCCTCTGCAGCTCTCCCTTACTCCCCTCTTTCTGCTTTGCTCAGCTGAGAAGTCTCTCCTGGAGTTAGGGCTGGCATAAGCTCTTCCTCATCAAGCACGGTAAGCAGGACGCAGCCACCTTTCAGCCAGAGCAGGCATTTAGAGCAAGAAAAACAGCAGTTGGTAGCCCGAGCTCAGCTGTGGCTCTCACCCGTCCCACCCAGGCTCAGAGGTGTCCAGGCGGCTTTGTACGGAAGGAAGGAAAACCTGAAACTCAAGGAAAAGCCTCACCCCCTCCCTCTCCCTGCTGGCTGCCCAGGCGCACACCTGCACCTCCTGCTCCCCGCTCAACCTGCTGAGGGGCCGTAAGGAAGAGAGGGAGCCCCGTAAGGAAGAGAGGGAGCCCCGTAAGGAAGTCTCGGGCGCTGGAGGTGACGGCGCTAGCGTTACAGCACTTGGTCAGGACACCTGTTACACGCTCAGGCTGGACAAGGGCTCATGACAAACGACATACACGGGCTTGCTGGTGGAGGCGGGTAATCGCCAAGGGGAGAGACGAATTCTCTGCTTTTCCCACCGCCCTTCAGAGGGGATGCACGGCCGAAGGCGGGCACTCCGCTCACAACTCCGCAGCGGGATCAGTTTCTGTGGTTTCGGTACATGGTCAAACTTGGTAACTTAACAGTCTCTTCCAAACAAAAAAAAGAAATCGTCGCTCTAACCGGCGCTCAGGCCACGCACAGACATCAGGGT
>NW_009626684.1:0-15634 GCF_000690535.1 Cariama cristata
CATCTCCCACCAGTCCTTCTCTGTCTTCATCTAGTTTCATCCTTCATCCTTCCTAGTCTTCATCTAGTTTCTAGATTTGTTTTTAGTGAGGTCATATATTATTTCCAGTATGAATATGTTTGGCAAATAGGCCTAATTTCTAATAGGTAGATTTTATTTTCTCAACTACTAAACAGTAAACTAGTAATATATGCACCAGCATTTATTTTATATTTAATGTGCAACAACACTGATAAGGAGTATGCTGTAGTGCAGCGTTATAGTTTCTATTACAGCCTGTATTATAGGATGTTGCAGACATCATTACAGTTCAAACAATATATCATCGTATGTTTTAGAGTGATGTCTGAAATATATAGAATAGAAAAGCCTGAAATGTATTCAGATGTATTCGATCCATGATTCAAATAATATGCAATAAATATATTTCCACTGTAGATGAACTTTTAATGAAAAACAGCATTATCAGCTTCACTTGTGCAAAACATCTTTAACATACTTTAACGTACAATTTTATTATAAAAATACATTCACACAAATATTGAGGCATATCACTGCCTAATCACCATATTGTGATTGACGATATAAATTTACTAATCATCTGATCTGCTGGGACATTCATATTAGAGCAAACACACCAAAGTATATATTTTAAATGAAAATATACCTATTATCACATCTGTACATGCTTGCTATCTATTTAACTGGACTGTCGGGTCACAGCAGTGCTTTAAAAGTATTTCCTGACACCTGCAAAGTTGGTAAATATTTCCTGTTTTTGTTGTGTCTGCTGAAAATAGGAATTTTACAAGTTGGAATGATAACTTGACAGGCACCAAGACCTCCAGTTTGGCAGGTCTTAATGTGGTTTCCACTGGGGTTTGTGACTGTCCGAAGAAACTTGGGCTGACAAACTGGTGCGTTCTGGCTTTCGTGCTCTCCCAAAATAGGCACCAGCACTAGTCAGGCATAGTCAATTGTCCGTCTGTCTTCTGGGTGGCCACAGACCATGCACAACCCAGACACATGGTTTAGTTTTTGCAGAATGGGTGAGCATAGCAATTAAATAGGTGTTAATACAGCAAGACCTCTGAATGCTGAAGCATTCCTTCCCATCTCAGTATGCAGCAGCTGCCAGTGACCCCTGTGCATGTGCAAGTTGCCTCAGTCGTGACTGGGGTGGTTGTGTTGCACCCACGCCTGGAGAGCTTGGCTCCTCTGCAGGCGCCGGCTGGAATCCGGCCCCAGCCCTGACAGCCCTGTGTCCCCCGGCACTGCCTTCCTGCAGGATTCTGAGGGCAGGCAAAATGCTCCTGTAAACAAACAAACCTGTGTTCGGATGAAGAAAGAGGCAGAGATTTCCTAAACTTTATTAGTACACGATCCTCCTGATCCTCCCTGATCTCCTCCCATCCACTGTGCTTCCAAAGTAGCTGCAACTCAGATTCATGTGCTAGCTCCCTTCCTGGTTTTGAAAGCTATCAAGTAAATATTCAACTGAAATTAAGGGCAACAGTTGATTATGCATGAGCTGATCTTCACCATTGTAATGTGACACAGATTAATTTTTCTTGAAATGACATAATTGATGCAGTCTTTCTGCTCTGCAAACACTGAACCTATAAGAGTGTTACCTGATAAACTGGGACAACTGAAATCATATGAACATTACTTGAAAATATCTTTCTTCCTCACAAGAGAAATATCTATTTTTGAAGAACAAATAATGGATTGGAATGCCATTGAAATCCAAACACAATATTAGTATGTTCCTGAAAAAAAAAAGGTACAATGCTGGGGGAGAATGCACCAGAGCCCTTGCAGCTGTGTCACACTTTCCTGTTTGTTATTTTTAGTTTTCCATTCCCGCTTTTTATTTTGGGCTTTACTTTGCTTCCTATGCAGCTTCCCTTCAACTCCTGTATAGCTCTGTCTTACATATTTCAGGCATGTGGCTCTTTTCTTTTTTTTTTTTTTTTTTCCTTTTTTTTTTTTCTTCAAAGGAAACCCAAGCAATGCTGTCCAGTTTCAGGAACTCATGTTTCCCTTGGCAGTGGTTGAGTTCTTGGTTTTCTAAAGGCATTTAGGAAATTAACACTGATAGTTTTCAGCTTTCAACACGCTTAGGCTTTAAAAGCATAAGAAAAGAGCAGTACACAAGGAGAGCCCAAGTCTGCTCTTCTATGTCCTTGTCTTTGCACCTGGGAAACTGCTAGTATCCAGTCCCACATTAAAGTTCCAGAATGACATTTAATAAAAACAGGAACAAAATGGGCTGTGGTGAAACACTGTATTACAAAGAAGTCTTTTTTCCCCCTCTTGTTTGTATATTGAAGTATTTGTAATCTTATACAGCCATATAGCTGATCTACAGAACAGGAAATGTTATCACCTCTTGAAGCCATATCACAAATCTCATGTTATCGAATGCTTAGCTAGCAGCCTAGGACCTATCTGCACAGAATTACTTAGGAAACTCAGCAGAGGTTTAAAAAAAATAGCAAATTTTTTGGGTAAAAGTTTTATTTTCCCTAAAAAAAAACCTCATTGCAGGGAAAGGCACTTCATTGCAGGTGTGCACCCAGAGACTCAGAAATCAGCAGCCACAGGCCCAGTCCAAAAGGTGTTGTTGCAAAAAACCAGACCAAACCCTTCAAGATTTTGAAACTGATGCCATGATTTCCTGGGGCTTGGTTTCCAACTGAGACTGAAAGCTTAGTGCTGGAAATATTGATGCTGCCCAACAGTAAGTACAAATCCAGAGCACAAAACAAAGAAGGGTGAACAGTGAAAGCATCTGTTTCCCTTCCCTAATTCTCTCATCTCTCTATTTTAAAAAACCTCCTCAAGCTGCTGAAATTTGACTGATACCATGACAAGCAAGAATGGCTGGCTCCCTCCAGCCAGCGTGAGGGCAGGTGTACCCAGCACTGCCAGCCACTGCACCTTTCCACCACCACATCTGACTTAACATCGATAAAACAATATTTGATGAAAACTATGCACAAACGCCCTGGGCACAAAATTAAATAATTACCAAGGCAGCATAGGTTATAGCTGGGTCCAGATCTTTCCCAGGTCCTGATGGTGTTCAAGTCTATAGCTGGCTTGGTTCTGTCCGGATAAGTAGATGATGGTAGTGCAGGGGCTGTTTTCTATTGATCCCCAGGGTGGACACACATAAAGTAGAAGCTAAGACCAGTATCAGCTGACTCAAAAGGGCAAATACTGGGACACCAGGAACCTGATGTCTTCACATAGGAAGTACATGGTAGCTGATTTTAACCCTAATGCTTGGTAAGGTACAGCCATCTTCCACTGCTGCTGCTCACCTCAGTGAAGAGCATAACATAAGGAGGGAGTAAGAATGGTCATATTAGGTCAAACTGAATATCCTTCAAGCCCAATATCCTCTTCATAATGACCCTTAGCTCCCTAACAGTTATCCAAACTGCCAGTCCTTTTCTCAGCACCTTCCTGGGATCTGGCAGCTCTTTCCAGTGACCAGGTCTGTCATAAAAACAAGGCAGGGGACTGTTCTGGGAAGCACCTACCAGCGCAGGTGGCAGAGATGCTCATTCTATGCTGCAGAATAGCCCTGAAAGACTCAGCTGTGAACGGAGGTGGTGGGCAGACCTCAGTCTAATCACTTCATGAACTGGTGGTCCACCTGCAGCTTCTCACATCTTTTACTCTGACATAGGATGACTTCTTTGAAACCTTTTGTTTTCTATTCTCTCAAGTGATTCTTGAAGAAGCATCGTCCAGCCTTAACCCCTGGCCCCACAGTGTTCATTCTCCGATGTGAGCAACGTGAGCCTCCCAGCTGCTCATACCACATTAGCAAATTCAACTGTGGGGTTTGCATCTGCTCTTTTCCCCCTTTGCCATATGTCCGGGCAGATCTCATCTGGGCAGTACCCCACCACAGCTCCCTGGATGCCTTCGCAGGGTGGTGGGTACTCAACAGCCCTTTCCAGTCACTTCATTGTAAATTTTTTTTTTTTTTTTTTACTTTACATTCCTTAGGCTCTTATCTTTGCAGTAGTCTCAGCAATGGAAAGAAAAGGCAAGGCTTAAAGGCTGTTGAAAGGCTGGATTTCAGGGGCAGGCTGTACTGCTGCAACTTTGTGACGTGGCAGTGGTTGGAATTAGCGGGAGAAGAGAGGCTAAAGAGCTTAATTCTCCAATTAAGTCTGAGCCTATAATCAGCGCATTGGCCATACACTGGCCTTTCTTACTGTACACTGGATAAGAATTCTTCCCCAGGACACTTAGTTTCCTAGGATCAAAATAAAATGCCAAAAATAGTTCTCTTGGCTGGTTGATGTGAACTATCTCATTCCATGTCTAAGAGTTTCTGCTGTTCTGTGTGCTTCTATCCTGCAAACTACTGCATTATCAAAGTCCTAAAATAGCTCATTTTATTTATGTCTTTAAATGTTGGAATGGAGAGAATAGTTCTTTCCTTTGTGATATTTTCCCTGATGTTATATTAAGGTGAGGAGATGCTGAAGAACTAAAAAACAACAGAGAAAGGAGAGAACCATATAATGTCATATTCAGGGACTCTTTTGTTCCACCAGGACATGAAGCACTTTTATATTACTTGGGGAATTTGGTGGAAAAAAATCCGGATATAATATATAATACAGCCACATAAACTGACATTTTAATTTATACAGCATCTGACATTTTCCTTTTCTGTTTGGGTTTGTAGATACCCAAAACTTTTGACCAAATCCTGCCTCCAATAAAAGAAATGGAAGAATTTCTGTAACTGGAAAATAAATAATGGGAACAGTAGCACTGGCTGAGGAGTATGACATTGTGCAGGGCTTCATATGCTGTTGACTAGCAGAGCAAGAGTTGCTGCAAGAAATACAAACATAAACATGGGTTAAATGTTCAATGGAGATAGACACACTTGCATTAATCTGTATTTATTTCTGTTTATTACTTGGATGTTCTTTACTTTCCTGCATGCCTGTGAATACCCTTCGTGTACTTACCCAGTTTTTCAGCCATCTCTGCCCTCTGGAACTCCTTGGATTTGCAGCCAAGTCTGTGTTGTGAGTGAGAAGTAAGGTCTGTCCATTATGTTGTGCAGGGAAAAGAGGTTTTTTTATGAATCAAAAAATGTGCTCTCTGTTTAGAAAAACACAATATATCCTCACTCCACGTAAACAATCTGACCTTCAGGTGGAATGCAGCCAGAGGGGCTATAAATAGCACCCTTAATAAGAAAGGAGACAGAAGCGTTTAGAGTTCAACTGGCAGTGCTCACATACAGAGAGACGGCAAATGAGCTACCTGTAGTTCTTGTGCTCTAAAAAGCTCAGACGTAATTTACATAGGAACTCAGCTGAATCTGCGCGGAGCAGGTAGCAATGTTTTTCTTATGAAAACAACAATGGCGAGCCCTGTATGTTACAAAAACCTTTCACCACCTTGAGGCGCTTCCTCCACCATTTCATGAGCATCTTGCAGTCATTAGTGTATTCCTCACTGCTGCACCTGCAGACAAAAAGGCACTACAGCTTGCAGATGGCAAACTGAGGAAAGAGGAGGCCAGGCGACCCACCCAGCACTCCACTGGTACTCGGTGCCAAAGCAAGGGCCCCAGCCAGCTGTTGCAGGTACCAGAGTAGTGACCTACACACTGGATCATCCTCTTTCATGAAGTGCTTTCAAAACGTTTGCAAGGCAAACCTCCAGGCATCCAGTGGCTTAATAAGAAGAAGGATGTCTATTAGTTTGACTTCTGGTTGCTATGATTTGGTATGGGGTGGACTTGATTACAGTGCAGGGTGTGCACTTTCTCTGTATCCTAGAGCCTTACAATTTTAATGAAGAAGCTCTGTGCATGAGATGGCGACTTGCTGCAGTTTGGTTTATCACAGCTCAGCAAGTTTGCACCACAGTCATGAATGTTTCCTCTGTCTCTGGACAGATGCTTACTTCTAGCAGGCTTGTGCATCTTCACAACTGTTTCTCCAGGAAGACTCATGTGAATATATTTTTGTTCACACAGGTATTTTGGGAACCAGCATTTTTTCACACAGTATGTTTGTATGTGAGACAGAAGGTGCACGTGAATTATGATGACTGACTGTCATGTGCAATTAAATTTTATTGATTTCTCAGGGAACATAAACTAAATCACAGGAGGATCCTCTCCAGAACCCCTGCCCACATATATCTCTGAACCTGCTGGGCCTGTATAAGCAGCAAAGTCCAGAAGGACAGATAACACCCATATCAGTTGCAGTTGTATTCCTCAGACAGGCGGTAATAACCATTGTATGTCCTAGGTTTTATTTTATTTCCCAAACTCATTGCAGTGGCATGGAAACCTGGAAGTCCTGCTTCCCTCCTCAAAACCAGGCCTGTTTCTCCTACAATGCAAACAACATCCTCCGCATCAGAACAAAAACTGAATAGACAGACCATCAAAGCAGTGCAAAAGCACCAGCTGTCCGGACACGTACCAGGACAGCAAAGCTATTCACCCAAGGAGCCTTTCAGATGATTCAGGTCAATTCTATTGTACATGGAGTTGACTCACGTAACTGCGAGGCCTCATTGTCCCTTTCCCTCTCTGCTTCCCTCCTTTTGTTTCATGCCATTGTTTCTAGGTAGACATTAAAATGCTCTGGGACAAAGACCATGTCTTCCTGTGAGCTTACACAGAGTGAAGTACAAAGAAGTCCCAGTTCGTGCGGGGCTGTGCAAACCCATGCTGCTCTGAGAAAAGCACACTTGTATAAACCCCATCAGCTAAGTATGCACATATGCAAACATGTATACCTGAAATGTTGGCTATAACTAACATGCATAGCGATGTATCACACCTGTAACTCACAATCGTGGCTCAATATCCCTGATATTCCCTCTATGACTGTAAAGCACGAGTTACACCAAGGAGAATCAGACTAGCAGCATATCCTCATATATGGGACAACATGCTCTATATTACTGCTGTGTGTATTAGAGTAGCCCTTTGAACTCCTATTTAGCGTTCTCTTCTTGCCTTTTGCTGGGCTAAAGTAAATTCAGCCTCTCTGCTACGCTAATTTGTTTCTTCCTGTCTGCATTTTTTCTAATTCTTGTTATAAAAAGTTCTTTTATATATTTTTATCACCACAGATGTTTTTCCAGGGTGCAGTGAAAGTTATTTCGGCAGACAAACGTCGTCTCATTCTCCTCCAATTCTGTAAGACAGAATGACATCTTGTTCTAAAACTGATTATCTGTTCCTGCTCCCACACCACAGGTTTAAATTCTTTTCTTTAATTAAATTTAAAATGTTTACTTCTTTATACTATTTCTGTCCAGTTCTTCCTGGTAAGGGTAAGTTTCCTTCCATGAACATGCAATAAAGAAAACAGAAAAAAATAGCAGAAATATTGAGCCAGTGTTTGAAGCTGTGAAGCTTTTAACATATTAGTGAATGACTATGTCCTACACTTGTAATAAAAAATAATAGCCGCATTTACGTCTTGTATCATGATTGCATCTTTATCTCTAAAGCACATTTCCCTTTCCTATTTAAAGAGGAAGAAACTGAGACCCAAAGTATTGATGTAACATAGCCGGGTTTACCTACCAGATGGGGGAGAGCTGGAAACAGACTCGGATGTCCTGCTAATCCTTGAGGTGCTGAAAATCAATTGTCACTTTTTAAAACCTAAGCCTATGCCTTAGGATTTTTCTCCTTGAGTACGAATGGGTCTGTTTCTGCAGCGCTTCCCCAGTAAGTGCTTACAGGAGGGCAAGTGGGGTTTTGTATGAGAGATATGAAGACTGCAAGAATGAGTCTTTCCTCCACGGTGCCAAGTTTCCAAGCAGCAGCTGAAAATGTCTCCAGAATCTTTTCCTTGCCATCATGCCTTCATGAAAAGTAAATGTTTTTCTTTCTGATCTGTACACTTAGCACTTTCAAATGTTTTCATCAGCCACAGGATGCTGTCCTCTTGTTTGAAATAAATGATTCAGTCAAAAGTTATATTTGAGAAATAGTCTATTACTAATAAAACACAATTTAAGAAAGCCAGAAACCTTGTTTAAACTCAGACACTCATTACCAACTGAAAACAGCAAATCTCCTTATGCTTGAGATTTTTATTTACTACTTGGTTTGTTAAAATAAGGTTCGTTAAAATGAGTGTGGGAGAAGAGGCATTGCCATTGAATTCACACACAGACTCGAACTTCTGGGGAGAATTACAAACAAGAAAACATACTAACCAAAAGGAAAGAGGAAAACATAAAGCTACACCCAGCAATGCTTACTGGGGAGAAGTGGCTCAGCTTTGCCTACCAGGTTGTGCCCTCGCCAGGTCTTCTCTGTCACATTACTTCCCTCCACCTTGATTTCATTTTTTCCTTTCATTCCCCAAGGTGTGCCTGCTCTGCTAAAGCTTTGGTTCTCTCCCCGGCTGTGCCTCCCTTCTCCCAGGCATGCTGCTTGCTGAGCACCACATGCTTCCCAAACCCTGTCCAGGCTCCCTCCCTTGCATCTTATTCACAGCCCTCCTGAAAATGCTTTGGGTATTGCTATGTGGGCTGTGCAGAGCTCACCCTCCAGACCTGGCAACGTGAACCTGCAATCGTGGCCCTTCTTGGGGTGGAGATGCCACTTCTGTGGGGCGACATGAACACAACCAATAATGCTCTTGCGTGTGTGGGTTAAGGACTGAGGACCCATGGAAGCAGCCTGGCAGGGAGCTGGCAAGTGGGTCCTTCTGAAGTCTGTTCCCCTCACTGCCAATCTGAAACCATCTCTTTAGGCAAAACAGGCACTGAGGGACCGGTGGGGCCATGTGCATCTCCCAGGGCTCACCCATCACCTCTGCAGCCCTGCAGCACCAGCAGTGCATGCTGTACCAGCACTGTTGGGCTGTCTGCATGTGAAAGGCTTTCTGTTTTAGCAATACTGGCAACATCTCTTCACCTGAACAAGAGAGTACTTTTGTTGGCGTTGCTCGAACCGGTTCAGAGTGGAATAAGCTCTGCCGACAGGAGACTCTTTTTCCGGAATAACTGCGTACCCACTAAGGCTTTTGTTGGCAATTTTCTTCAGGCTCACAGCCAATGTTAGCATGATGCACTAGCCCACTGTGGGGTGGCAATTCATTCTAATCGTAATGCCAAAGAACCTCATTTCCAAAAAAAAAGTGCTCTGCTCCCTTCTTGTCATTAGGGATGAAATAATTTCTCTACCTCTGTAAACTTTCCTAGGATTGAACTTGTATTCCACCACCTTGAGTGTAAATGTGTTGCTTAGCTCATGCTGATTTAAATCTCTTATTTAAATAGGATTTTCACTGGAGGGAATCTGGGGAGTTGAAAAGGCAATGGAAGAAAGTGAGTGGGATCAAATAAAGAATCAACAAGTGATGCAACCTGGACATTTTGAAGAATTATTGTGTTATTTTTTTCTTAAAAGCAGCAGCAAAGTGCTCTGGGAAGCTTGTAGATTTGGATTCTGCTGAACATTTTTTTCAATTATGGCTTGCTGAATTTTATGAGAAATCCACAGAAAAAATAACAAAGAACATACATCTTAGTATCATGCCATAATTCACTCTAAGTGCAAATAGGCATTTTGTCCTTTAAAATGAAGTTCTATAAATAAAACCAGTGCCTATTGCTAACTTGCTAACATACTAAGTTTTTTTTTTTTTTTTTAACTAAGAACTATTTAGTGCCATCTATATTGTTTTTCATTTTCCCCAGAATGTTGTTGGTAACATTCATGAGTGATTTGTGGCTATCATAACAATGGGTAACTATTTACTTCTGAGGGAAAAAAAAGACAACAGATAAAGGATTTTCTGTTTCTCTTTTCATTTGTTTGTTTTGTGTGGAGAGGAAGAGTTTAATATATTGTACTCTGAGCCAAAATAATTGTAAAATGACATTGGCACCAATATCTGAAAAGTGTCGGAGAAAAACAAAGCTTAGGAAAAGCAAGAATAAATATTTTGCAAGAGAAAAGATAGTGGGGTTTTATGTTTTAAAAATGTACTCTCTGGTAGACCTCAACAGCTCGCAGCTCAGTTCTCCAGTGGGATGAGCTTTCTGACTGGTGTGTTTAAATTTAAGCATATAAGTAATATTGTAAGCTCTACTCAACTGTGCAACTTTAAAAGTACTCAGAAATTTCCCTGCATGAGATGAGAGTGGTCTGCAATTCACAGGTGTGGGACACTGTAAATATCTCTGGAATAAATGGAGATGGTGTCTGCACTCAAACACTCCTATTTCTGCATCAGTCTCCTGATTGCTGTGACTCAGCTCTCATCAGCTAAACAAGTCAGCAGAGGACATCACCACAGCTAAAATGTCCCCAAGACCTGGACTCAAATAGGCTCGTCTTACCCTTTCTCAGCTAAAACCAAAGCAGTTTGGAAATGCTGGATTTGAACATTCAAGCTAGGCAAGTTTCATGGAGACTTTTTTTGGGATGTGTGATCCTGCCTCTGGAATTCTTAAACAGAGTGGAGTGATTTTGTATTTGCTTTACTTCTTTCTGTGCTGGGTTTGAGCAGTGTCTCAATGAGACCAGGCTGTCTCCAGGGCAACATTTGCCAATGGCTTTGAGAGCTTTGACCAGCAAGATGGTAACTCTGGGATTTACATCCGACTTTCAGGTCCTACTTCAGCCTACATTTACCTTCATGTCAGTGAGATTTACATACTAAGGGGCACTGCTCTTTGTTTGCAAACAAAACAGCAAAGAGGGCTGCACATTTCACCCATGGGCATTTGCATATCTAAAATCCCACCTGTGTAACTGACCTCTCAAGTAGACAATACACTTTTTAATTGCAAAACTGAGATCTTATTTAGGAATCTAAGACAGTGCAGAGGTCCACCTAAGACTGAGCTGCTTTTTGCACCCAACATCTCAAAGGCAGAATATATCTTGTTCCTTTTAACTGTGGCTGAGCCCTCAGAGCATTCATTTCACAACCCCACGACAATTTGCAGAGAGAGTACTCCATTTGCACTGCCTCCTGTGTGCTGGGTACCTCTGTGTGCTTGAGTTCATGCCTAAATCACACTTTCATAATGAACAATGTCCAAAACCCCAGCAACGATGAAAAACTGCCAAGGCGAGAGGGGGATGCCCATGCAGTGCTAGGGTTCTGAATGGGGTTTACCACACTAAATGGAGATGTGTGCAGAGACAAAGAGGCTAGACTAAAAGAGCTTAATAGTGTTGCCAGTTAGTGTGCGTTAGTTCGAGGGCTACGTGAGACTACACAAAGCTATGGTTGACTTGATTCAGTGATGGTGAATCTTACTTTGAGGGACAGATTTGACTCAAGCCCTCCAGGTGTCCCCTCCAACCACCACTTCCACAACTCTGCATTTAAAGTGTTCATACAGCTGTAGCTACAGCATCATTTACTTTCTGGCTAAACCTCTACACTCCTAAACCCAGGTCAGTCTCAACAACTGTATACGCTCATCTGAACCAGTCTTAGTGTCCTCTACAGGGTGAGAGGAATCCACTCAAAGAACTTATTTTTCTTTATAGATTATATAGGGGAACTAGGGAGAAAAGATCAGTCCGCTGCAGATGTCTGAGTTAGGTCAGGTGCATACTACCCCATGCTTTCACTGAGATAAATACCGCAGTATTCTTCTGGCCCCTGTGTTAAAATAGCATTTATAGCTATATAGATAGTGGAAGTAGTGAACCAATTATCATGAAGATAACACAGTGCCTGAACTCATCAAGGGAGTACATTATCCTGCAGTTGATGAATGAAAGTTAGAATAGAATAGAATAGGATTATTTCAGTTGGAAGGGACCTACTGACCAGTTAAATATCACGCAAAGCTAAAATGCAGTGGCAAGAAAATCAAGGTCTTTTTAGTGTTATTATCAAGGTCTTTTTAGTGTGAGTAGGAAGCAATAACATTATAGAGTTATCGCTAGGGAAGAGGAGGAATATGTAAACTATCTACTGACTTAACAGATAAGTGCACATCCTGGGTGAAATTAATCTTTTTCAACAAGATATTGAACTGTGGAAACAGGAGAGACTTGTGAGGTTTTAAGAAAGTTTAGTTTCCTAGAACTTGAGTATTTCTGAAAATGGGACAGGGTTTGTGAATGAGTGTTTTTGTCTAACACTGACTTCTGAACACCTATCCCTTGTCTGTTATCTTGAACGTTTGTCCTCCTAAGTGTGACATATATGAAAGCAATCAGTTAGTCAAACATAAAACCAACCAAAGTGGCCACCAGCACCCATGCAAAGGGAAAGGCATCCCTATTTGGCACCATAATTCTGTAATGATCATGATTGACGTCTCTGCTTTCCAAAGGCACTTAACAATAGAAATAAATTTTTACTATGGCATGAAAAAATAATAATAAAAGTTCTCCAGAGAGATACTAAAAGTATCAAAATCACTAACCAAGGTTTCAGAAGGATATAACAAAGTACAAGCTGTCTCACCATCTTGGTAGAAATGGCTCCTGAGGTGGTTAACAGACAACAAGAACTACCGATGAACAACAGGTACAAAATGCTTAAGGACTCAGACAAATGACGGACCTATTCTCTTCCGCTTTGCTGAGGACTGATCCCAAACACCAAACCAGGAATGAAGAGCCTGAGACATCTTGGACAAAATGTAATTCTGACTTCCTTCCATCCTGTCTGGTACTTAAATAGAAGATCCAGGAGGACCTTCTTCTGAGGAAGGAAGAACTGTGTTAAAACTCTGCATGTTCAGAGAGTGAGTAACTGCGGATATGACAAGGGAACTAGGCATTTCATTAATTTCTAAAGCATTTTAACTGTGTCCATCTTCACCAGGTCAACTGGCTCTGGTCGCAGGTGAAAGGATACATCAGCTGCATGAAGGAAATATTAAGCCACAGTTTCATTTGGACCACACAATTGCTCAAGCATAGCCAGGGCACAGTGCATGGGTACACAACTCGAAGCTGACATCCCAACAGGTGCTGCTAAAAAGGCATCGTGTTAGAAAAAAGTTAAGGTAGACCCTAATCTAGAGGTCTGTGTGCTGGGAGAGAACCCAGCAACCAAGGTTTTCAAGGGTGATATGGAGTGGGAGGTGAGCTTGCTGTTGTGCTGGGGACTTCATCTTTTAGTCTTGAGCTTCACTTGGAAAGGAAAGAACTTGATTGGGGGGAATGCACACTTGTGTGGTTTGAGGGATGAATGTGCTTACAGAACAAAATCAGATAGGAAGCTTTGTCATGGTCTGCTTAATAAAACATCTGTGGTTTTTTTCACTTCTTTTCTTCCAGCAGTATTTCCAGAAAGAAAAAGCTATTTTGCTCAGGTTGTGAAATCTTAAACTGATGCTGTTGGGAGGAAATATATTTGATTCAGTAATGGAAGTCCAGAGGATGGAATGTCACAACTAGAACAACCTTATAACCTGAGACTTCTTAGAATTTGCTCATCTGAAAAGCAGTCAGATCTCACTTGGCTGAGCTTACAGATGCAGACAGATTCACAGAAATCCAGTGGGAGCAGGACTATGCATGGCCATAGAGAAACTTTTATAGAGTCTTTTGGATTATGCAGCCTGCTAGAAAGAGAACAATTTAGTATTTTAAGAATTCAAATAAAATCTACATGTTATTCAGAAGTTAAATATTCCAAAAGGAGAAGAGAAGGTAATAAAAAAAAACCTCTGTGTGAAGTTATGTAACAAGGATTTTTATTCGTATTCTATCACATACAACTTTTGTTAGCCTGTTCTTAGTAGTCCTTAATGATAGCAGCAGTAATGAAGGAAAACAACGGTGTCACACACTCAAAGCAGAACACTAAGTATCAAATACAATAAATCTGCAGCCACTAATAGGATATAGGTTTGACTGAGATTTTTCTCTGAATCTTACAACACAGATTCTAAGAAAGACGCAACTTAACAATACATGAAACAAAAAGCTCTGAGAATTTGGTAGTGAATCTGAGTAGCTACTACATTACTTGTGGGCTTACTTTACCTGTTTGTTTTAGCCAACAGATCTATCCCTCAGTGGTCTTCCGGATGTGGGTTCTCTGGGACACACTGTCATTTTACCACAATATTTGTACAATGCCTTGGAAGAAAACAATCTCAGCCTCCCAAAATCTGGTTTGACATTAAATTTCTTGGTTATTCTACTGCAGCTCCTTATTGCAAAATCAAGATATTATGCAAAGGTCACAGGCTAGCAGTGTACCACATGTCCACAGAGACAGAAATAAAAGTAGGATAGCCAAAACCACTGAAAAAGATTTAAGAACTACCTGTTAGATGTGTTAGAAAACTACCCTGGCAGTTATGCTGGTGGCTGTTGACACACTACTGAGTACAATTTATACACTACCTTTTTGCAGAAAGAGTATGGGCTTCATTTATTTATAAAGAAAAGAAGTTGGCAAACCATCTTGAAGAAGACATTTTTGGCCATGTTTGCTAGTATTTGCTGAAAGGAATCTGGACTTTTGAATTACCTGTGTATCTCTATGTGATCCGTGTTTTCTCTCAAATGGAAACTTAGCCTAATTAGCAAATCTCCACACACAGATGCAA
Organism: Cariama cristata; assembly: GCF_000690535.1. Classification (NCBI taxonomy): domain Eukaryota; kingdom Metazoa; phylum Chordata; class Aves; order Cariamiformes; family Cariamidae; genus Cariama; species Cariama cristata. The sequence goes on from NW_009626684.1 coordinate 14,587, forward strand.
ACCGTTCAATGTTGTCTTCCTAAACTTTTGAACGCTGCTGGCTTCTAAAAAGGGACATGATCATAAAAGAATTCTTAAGAATTATTGGAATCATTGATCAGAATAGGAGAGTAAGTACTAACAAACAATAACCTGTCATTGGTGTCTCGAAAGATCCAAACCTAGTTCACAATTCCACATCGAAAGTATTTGTGAGGCCTCCAATACGACACCAGAGGACTGTGATTAATGTCATGTGCCTGTTTATTTTTCCCCTGAGAACCTGAAAGGGTAAAAAAAAGATCACAACTAAACAAAAGCATATCAATAACAGGAAACTGTTGGTGAGAAATACCCCGATCTTCCTGTAAATTCACGTCACCACATTCCCCAGGGACAAAGGTGCGTGAACAGCATGGTAAATAATTATGATTTAATATGAGGCCTTGCAATGCTGTTTACAGTTTAACAACAAAAAGGAATTGTTTCTCAAGGCGCAAAATAAGCAAATAATAGAAACACATATCAATATAATCAGGAAATGATGATGTTATGTCTGGGTCAGCTGCTGAAAACAGATTGCAATCTATCGAAGTATCAACCTGATATCTCTGTGTAGCCCACAGAGAAACGTCAGTGATGGTAGAGAGTCTTTCCCTGGTTTGCATGCCAGTCATCTCACTTTGATCATTTTATGAAAGTGTTGGGGACCGGGGTCTTGCAGAAGACTCTCCACAGCTATTTTCACTTGCTGATGTTTAGGGAATTTGACACTTGTATTCACTGAAAGCATCTAAAAGGATTTCTTGCATTTTGCATTGTAAAATTGAAAATAAAACACTGGAGGAGAAGATAATGGAAGGAATAGTGACAGCTGGTCTCTTTCAGGAAGGTTATGTTGTTGAATCTAGCCAGAAAATGAGGAATAATGATAAAAAATATCATTGCAGAAACACAGTGGTGAATTTCAGCAGACATCAGTGAAGCTCTTAGTTCCTTATTAAAAATAAATTTTAGTGAGAAACATAAAAAACACATCAGATGTCGGTTTTCAGCAATTTTTCCCTAC
>NW_009626684.1:15665-16100 GCF_000690535.1 Cariama cristata
CAGAAATATTCCTTAGGGATGCCAAGGCAAAATCAGCTGTGTAAAAGCCAAACAGAACAACATATCTTTGAACAGAGGACTAACATTAATAGTAGAAGGCCTAAAACAATTAAATATGCATCCAACCCTTAGCTACAGAAAAATAATTCCAGACCATGCTTGTCAGATTTTAAAGTTAAGCAGGGTCAGGTCAGGTCAAAGCTTGAATGAGAAAACATCAAGAATTTTCTTATTGTCGCCTGAAATAGCACCGATGACTGCAGAGATTTTCCTCCATCACTCAGGACTGAAATAAAGCATCAGCACTTCAAGTCTGTCAAGTATTGGCTTCTAGGATTGCAAACATTCCCTAAAGCTCCCAAGAAAGAGCTAATATTTGAAGAACTCAATTTTTTCACCTTTAGCCATACTATTATCCTCAAATGTTGGAACTTA
>NW_009626684.1:16111-22840 GCF_000690535.1 Cariama cristata
TCAGTGCCTGCTGAATGGATCAGCATATGCATGACTGCCATGCATAGGAAGCATAGGAAATAAGCAGCAAGCTTTGCGCACTCTCCTTGAATTAACGCATATGCTTTATCATACCCACTGCAAATTGAAGCTACTGTTAATTTTGTTTGGCTGTGCCTGCCTGCCATCCCAAGCAGACAATATCTACACTGTTGTCAGGATAATGCCAATCATCTTAACAGATGCTTGCACTTTTATCTATGCTCTGCATCACATTCCTTGAAGAGAAGGCTGCCAGAAACAAACAGGTTTTCTGAAAGTACATAAGGGAACAATGGACAATAGGAGCTGTTCTATAGTGCTGGGTATAAACAAGAACAAAACCCAGTTCACATGGAATGAAAAACACCGTTTATCAAGATGTAAGCCAGTGGCTGGCAGGTTGCAGATGATATTTGGAATCTGACAAAGCACTAGAGCAAGCTGCAGACATTCAGTTTGTAAAAAAAAGGCACTGCTGGGGCTGGATGGAGCTATTGGTACAGTTCAGGTTGATTCTGTAAACAGTTTCAGAGTGAAAAAAAGGAGAGAATTTATTTATTTTTAGAAAATTCAAGATGTGTAATTTTAGAAAGTTTCCAAATAAACCATTCCAAATGTTCTTTGAAATGACAATTCAGGACTGTCAATTGGCATTCCAGTTTTCCAAATACCGGATCAGGAAAAGGATATCAGTTTAAAAGACATTAAAGCTGGTTGGCAGATAAGGTGTCTTTTCCCTCTAAGGCAGGCAGGATGCTTAGAAAGTATATAAGGAACAAGAGAAACATCTCTGTCCTCTCCATACCTAAAACACTTTTATCTCCTCTCTCCCCAGCTGCCTTCCTGTATACTTTCAGACCCCAACCTTTGGTCCTGTTGGAGGACATGGCTGGATAAGAGGAGAAAGAGAGGAAGGGAAATACTTGCCAGCGCTGGATGGGAAGAGGAGGTGGTGTCGGCAATAGAGTCGTTATTTTTGGCTTATGAGTTCTTAAAAATATTCTTTCAATTGATTATTTGCTATGATAAAAACCAAAAACTAAAAGACATGCTTAAAATTAAGCTCGGCCAAATGCAGTTAGAAAAGATTTAAAGATGCCTCTTCTCCCTTCTGCCCCTGACAAAGAAATCAGTGCTGTCATAATAGAATGGGCAAACTCACCTGCTTGTTATTTAGGAGAAATGCTTCAATATCCACATGCCTGTAAGGAAGAAACTCTGTTTCACTGTGCTTGTGTCCCAGCACTGCTGAAAATAAAATAAAAGTTTGGTTTATGGATCTAATAAAATATTTCATTTCACCACATTTTTTTACCACATTTTTTTCCAAGGAAGATCCAAAATATTTCCCCTCGATTTCTTTCAGTTTAGCCCCGTAATTGAAAAAGCAAATAATTCACACCATTCTACAGGCACGTGACTAAGAGAAAACTACTTCATACTTAGCTTTTTCTTTGGCTGTTCTCAGTGTTTTCAGAAAATTGTTAACAAAGAAAGATACCAGAAAATTTTAATCTAAGCATTATTCTCCATTGTTGCAAGAACAATGTGACTGCCTTGCATTCTTCCTAAGAATTACTTAAAACATCTAGTAGACTTTACCTAGGTACCAAAAGAGCCCTGAGAATAAGACAAGGACTGAATGTATTTTCCAATTTACATCTGGAGAAGCTAAGAGGGAATGAGTCACCAGAAAAATCAGAAATGAATCACATTCATACTGGAAAATGAATGGTATATAATACTCTTTATATTGAGTATATTTTGATCTTTTGACAAGAACAGTAGGTAATATTTCCTGGAATTCACCAAAATATTTGCAGATAAATAAACATACCAACTTGCTGTGTCCCCATCACAACAAGTGTGAGTTTGTAAAAGCTACTTATAAAAAACTGTATCCATATTTCTGCATCTTCTTATACTACTCTTGCTGTTGCTTGTAACATTAATGAGATGAAGAGAAAGTGAGGACCTCTCTTTTTTTCTGTGGGAAGGCTCTATAATATGATATAGCACTACTAGAAAAAAACCACAAGAATTAAACCCCAGCATGTTATGTTATTCAGTTAGCTCACTGGAATATACCTTTCTCACCATGGTTACAAGCAGCAACACGAACTTAGATGCTCAGATGGTGTAAATCAGCATCACTGCACCCACTGAAGCAGAACTGAGGCAATTTCTGTCTCAGCTGGACTTGGGGTCTGGTTTGTCTGATACAATCTTTCATAAGCTCTCCATGGAAAAGCAAATCACTGTAGTGTTCATACTGCAGTGATTAATTAATGGACATTTATTCATAAGTCTCAAAGGTCTCCAAAGCATCTCCTTTCACATCTCAAAAGTTTTCTTTTCCTGATATTACTGTGGTGTCCGTCACATTGGTGCTGGCACGTGCCTGCCCTCATTAGCCAGCGTGTGCGAGATTCCACAGTTACTCTCTGGTTTCACACAGAGAAATAACTGGTGACTTTGTAGTTTCTTTGGCAAACGTTGACCTTTTACTGCAAGTCTTTCCACTGAAAATTAACATAATGAGGGAAGTGTTAAACAGTCAAAATAACATAATTGCTTAGTCAGATCATCCAAAACAGTAGCAACTGGACAGTATTACGTTTCAAGACAAAGATAAGATGTTAAACCCATTGATTCAGATGTGTACAACTCCTAACTCCATTTTCTAGACAGATGAACACGCTGCCTGTTTTTTTAAAACAACTGGCCAGGCAGCAGTTTGTTTTGGAAATGGAGGGAGATGCTCAGTGCTCAACATTTTTGGGGAAAAGGACTGGAAGCACAAAGGAAATCCTTTTTTTCTGCTGGAGAGCTCAGTCATGCATGCCCTGCATAGTGACAGCACCAAAGGAGGAGAATAACAGAACAAGTAAATTTCTCCCTTTGTTATTACTTCCTTCTTGAGGACTGCTACACAGATGGTGGAATATCCCATAAAGAATATTATATATCAAGGAGAGTAATGCTTTCAATGGGTCTATTTCTGAAGTCATGCTGCATTCAGAGAATTCTGAGTAGTTGCAAAATACAGCTCTGAGGCAGCCCATACTGGCAAAATCCCTGTTTGACTATCAGGTGGAGGATTAAAGCTACCTCTCTGAGCAAACCCAAACATTAAGGACATTTTTTCACAATGGATGGATTCTGATGGTCAAAGAAGCAGGTACTTATGTAGTCAAAGAGACTTGGATCACTACGGTCCACAGGGAGTCCCTTTCCCACTTCTAATTGTTTTCATTGGATCACATGGCTGAAAGCTGCAGCTTACTTAAAAAAAACCAAAACTGCCTCCACACCGTGTTTAAGGGAAAAATGACTATCTGCAACATAATACTATTCAAATGTCAGCTATCAAATGACTAATTCTGTTTTTTCCATATGAAAAACCGCATTTGCACAAAGGCAGGCAACCGATTGCTTTCTTTCAAAACTCTACACTCCTTAAGAACTACAAAAAGATCTCACTTGATCTATCAAGCATTATATTTTATGAGCATCAATTTTACAGCCCTGAAGTGGAGTCAGGAATGGGTTGGAAAAAATTACAGAGACCCATAAAACACACACCATCAGGCGGGTCTGATGCTGCTCTCATTGTCAGCAGTTTTCAAACACCAGAGTTCAACTGGATTCGGTGGTGCTACATCAGTAGGAGTGAGGAGGGAGTTGGGCTCCCCACGGGCAGGCTGCTCCTCAGGAAACACCCACGCAAGTAGTTAGGCCTGAGATCTTGTCCCAGGAATTGTATTAGATTTGACTGACCTCTGCCACTGTTAATGAGAAAACTGGGACAAAACTGGGAAAGCAAAGCTTTTTCTAGTTTTAGGGTGTTTTGGTCAATGTCTACCTCAAAGGGTTCTCACTGGCAGCACACGATCAACCCTGCCAGGAGATGCAAGAGTGTCTCCAGGAAATGGCACAGGTCAGTGTGCTGTGAATACAGAGCTGAGCAGAGTGGAATGGAGATGCATGTCTATTTTCCTCATATGCTGGGTAAAAAGAGTAAGGAAGCCAAAGTAAACCAGACATGCTGTGCTTGAAAGCTGAAGTCTTTGCAGAAGCAGTGTGGCCAGAGTATGTAACAATAAAAAGTATTGTTCCTCTGTGCAAAGAATACACAGGGTCTTGGAAGCAGGGCCTTGGAAAATCACAGTTCATTGTGAGCATAAAAAAGAGGGGAGAGAAGCTCCCCTCTTTTGAAGGGGAACAGGACTGCAACTGGAAGCTTGGGGGTCTGCCTATGAAATAATTACAAGATCTGTGGATTACCCTGGCTTTAGGGGAAATGCTGACAAGCAGTAAAAATAAATGACTGGTGAAACCCCTTCCCTAATTTATTAGGATACTTACTCTTCTTTCTGGTACCTACATCCCGGCCACACATACACAGATAGCTACCTACTGCCTGCAGCGCTGACAGCAAGGCAGGTACAAGCAAGGAAGAAACTCTTTCTCAAAAAAAATTCGCTTACACTTTTTTTTTTCTTTTCCTTGTCTGTCAGTATTTCTTTCTCTCTATTCTTTATCCATCCCCCCCAATCCTTTCTAGGTCTTCCTGGTTCCTGATAGAAGTCGGACTGACCATCAGCATCCAGGCTCCCTCTGTTTTGAAGCAACTTATATCTGCTTGTTTTTGATTCCAATGTTGCTGCTGTGAAGAATTTCTGCTTTGAAACTGCCGCAGGGAGTGGGCATACCTTTAAAGCAGACTGGGACATCTTGGATATAATTTGGGAAGTAATAATGACCCTCCACATACCTGGCCCTATTTCTGTTCTCAGTGCTAACTCGGGTCTATTTGTATGATGCCAAGGTTCAGTGAAGGTGGGTCTCCAGGCACAGCTGCTGTTTTCAACCACCATATCACTAGACTGCCCTGGCTGAGAGGACCATACCTAATGCTTAGAGTGTCACTGCAAGTTTCAAGACTCGGTCTCAAACAAGGGCACAAGTTTTACTAGTGTTGATAGTGCTATTGCCAGGTTAGGGATAGTGGAAAAGCGTGGGAAAAGCCTGCTTAGATGAGAGCTATCATTCTTGAACTGCTCAAGAGAAAATCAGTTCCCATCCCAGCAGAATCCCAAAGCACCAGCTGAAGAACAACAGCGCTATGTAGATCTCACATGACTAGTAAAAGGTGGAAGGAGAAACTAGCTCTCACAACATTTGATAGCGATTTTGCACTGACAGACATTGCAGATGAGCCCTACCATCACCTGTGATTTGTCAGGGCCTGAACACGTATTTCTTGTCTTACAAGCAGTGCTTCATGAACATAAGCTGTCAAGGGAGAAGCTTGATTTCGCTTAGATGATCTTGTTGCCATCTGTGGCTTTTGCACTGAGTTCTCCTAGATAACAGCAAGGAAACAAGCTCTCATCAGTGATCAGTCTAAAAAAGATACACAGGAGTAGCAAGTGATCAGACAGTTGGAAAAAAACATGGAGCGACAGCGTTACTGATATTGGAGCCCCTCTCTGAACAGGTGGCTGGGCAGATGTGCCGTGAAATGTGGGACAATGTGCACTGCCAGTGGATGGGCAATAGTTGAGTTTATGGAGTGCTTACACACAAGGTGGGGAAGGAGGTAAGAGTCCACTACCTCCCATAGAGTAGTCTACAGGCATGCTACCTGGAGTAGTGAAGACACTCAATAAAATAGAGTATCTCTGATACCATTTACAGATGGGGAAGTCTGTAGCTCCTGTTGGTTTCAGAGTATGTCTTTCTCCCTCCCAGCTCCCACAGGGCCACCCAAACTACCAAAACATTCCTCGGTTGTAACAGCGCAGAGTGAACTGGCTCCAGTTCAGTTGGTCTGGACAGTGGAGTGGGATACAATAACCAGGCTGCTTCCAAAATGTAATTTCAGAGTTGAAATACCACACACCAGAACAAAGTGTTCACACTGGTTTATTAGGGCACTGAGAGATCAGCCAGACAGGATGAGTCAAACATGACTGAAGTGTTAAAAGGTAGCTTTTCAAACTGACACTCTCCTTCTTAAGGAAAGTAATGAATTAAAAATTAAAACAATCTTGTTCTTCTTTGTATAAGGAACTGTCCTGGCTGGGAAACATTGGAAAACCTGTCTGGATGACAAGTTAGCCACAGAGCAACAAAAACTGAAGCTATGTACGGACTTGTCCTTCCACCCTGCAAAAATTGTAGCCATTAGGAGTCAGCTTTTACCAGTGACCAAGCCACCTTGAGACCTGCCGTGTCTCCGTGTTTCTATGTGTACTAGATTAAAACTTGATTAAATCCCAGCCCTCAAGCTCAATGCAAATGCTTTTGCTGGTGTTAGTAGGTCTTTAGGTTAGTGTTATTATTTGCCTTTCCATTCAAGGCCATACATCACTGAGTTTGTGGTATTTGCTTCATCGAGGACACTAGACTTGATGTACTGTTTGATGTTCTCTTTACTCAGAATCCTTCCTGTACTTTCCCAGGTCCTCTTACCTGATGCAATGCTCCCAAGCACCTGAGCGCCAAGCCAACAGCTCAGCCTTCAAATCCCATTCTTCCAAACTCTGTGGCAAAACCTACATGATATATAAAATACTAATCCTACTAACCATTACAGAAACTTATCACCAAAGTATTCAAAACCTAGAGGCAGTTCTACATAATGTCCCTTTTGCAGCCCAGCTGACCACACCTCATCTCAGCCTATGATTTCACTCTTTC
>NW_009626684.1:22871-23420 GCF_000690535.1 Cariama cristata
ATCAGACTTGTTTCTAAACTGCCTACGCGGTGAGAAGCGCAAACAACAAAACAACACAGCTTCTAAAAGGTGTGTGAAATCAATAATGTCCAAATTCTAAGGAATAAGGAGCCACAATAGTAAGCATAATATACTTCATGCTACACAGGGTCCAGGTTGCCGTGAAAGGTGTGATAAACCCTTTGGGCACAAGGCCCATGCCAATCCCAGCTGTGCTCCACACATCTGGTGTGGAGAAGCGTAGGCGCTAGTCCAGCAGTTCCTATCAGTCCAAGGCATTGTTGAGAGGTCGCTATCAGACAGCACAAAGAGAGAAAGCTGGGGCCTCTGGAGAGCAGCATGATGATGGCCATCTTGTGTGCCAGCTGTTGTAGTTGTCCCCTCCTTTACCAGTGTTGTGGTTTAACCACAGCCAGCAACTAAGCACCACACAGCTGCCCGCTCACTCTTCCCCACTCCACCCAGTGGGATGGGGAGGAGAATTGGAAAAAGGTAAAGTCCGTGGGTTGAGATAACAACTGTTTAATAACTGAAATAAAATATAATAAT
>NW_009626685.1:0-282 GCF_000690535.1 Cariama cristata
TAATAATAATAATAATGTGAAACAACTTCACAGCCACTGATTTTACAAAGGGGAAACCTCTTCTGCCATTTGCAGCCATATCTGGAGGGATCAAGCCCTACCATTGCTATCTATCTGAACCATTTCTTCTTTTTCCCCATGGATCTCCCTGAAAGTCCCTCCAGGGCTCACCACCGCAGGGATACCCCACTTTCCACCCAGCTGAAGAGAGGGAGAAGGGAAGGGAGCTGGAAACTCCCTGGTTCTTGTTTGTGGCAGGGCGGTCCCTGGGGCGCCCGGTCC
>NW_009626685.1:313-14086 GCF_000690535.1 Cariama cristata
CTGCGAGGGTCTCTGAGGACATCCCCGCCGTGTCCCTGTCCTCCAGGGCAGGGCTTGGTGGTTGTTGTAACCTGGCCAAGAGCAGAAACCTCATCAAGAGGGATGAAGAATAATAATTTCTGGTTGAAACTCTGAAAAGAAGGGATTTAAGACGTAGCAGGGTAATGATGCAGAGGTGGGGATCTGCCATGCACCATTTCTTCATTACGGAACAAAGATTAGGGATATCATTTTAACAGAGGAACGTGGGGAATTATACAGGGTACGGATGCATCCAGTAAACACTCCTCCCAAACCTTCACAGAGGTAATAATAAATGCTGTAAGGCCTTTCAGCAGCAGCCTAGGAAAAAAAGTATAGTCATTGTCTCTGCAACGCTTAACTTGTAACCTAATTCAAAGTCATTTTTAAATTATACACCTACCTGCTACCAGTGCAGTCTGAGGAGGCAAAATTAATAACAGGCACGCTCAGTAAATCTAAGGTTTAAAGCTTTAGCCAGAATGTTAATGTCTAAATTGAGTAATACTATCAGTCATGAGAATTACAGTTATCTGCCTCCTTATCTTTTGCTATTTATTTGATGGTTTTTATTTATTCTTATTATAGCAGTAGCAAAACCTGACAGCTCTGGCGGAGGGAGGGAGGGAGAGTCTCTCCACATGCGGCCGGCGGTGTTGCTGAGTTGCCTGCAGCAGCGGGGCCGGGGCACCCAGGCGCTGCAAAACGCTGATCTGGACAAAGAGATGAAGAGAGAGGATTTGCCACTTCACAGCAAGGCTAGCAGGAGATGAAAAAAGAGCAAACCTCCTTCCCCAGGCACATCCTACATCCCCTTACAGCTTGGGAGGTGCTGGGTGGACACTACCACAGCGGGAGGAAGGCTTCAGGTTCAAAGCCCCCCACTCCCACCTTGGCGGCTGATGATGGGCTCCTTGGCAGGGACACAGCCAAAATTGTTGTACCCAAGGGTTAGTGCCCATGGTGAGGCACTGGCAAAGGGAGCTGGCTTCTTCCTGCCTGTGCTTCATCAGCTGTGAATGTCAGTTGTACACAGTTTGAACGACTGCTTTTTTACCCCAAATTGTTCTTTAAGAAAAGCTTCCACTTTTGGATTTGGTTTTCCTCACTCCGGATCCTGGAGCTGACCAAAATGTGGCTGTGTGCAGATGATAAAAAAACCAACACGTCTACAGTCCTTATAGAGAGATTACAGGAAGAGTAGCTTAACAGCAAAATGTCATAAAAGACTCAAAAAAGACCACATTATCCACCTACAAATTGGGCATTTAGCCCAAATAGTTTTCTATGCAAGTGATGTATGCAGGTAAACCATTTAACCTCATTTTCCCCTGGGAAAGCTGAGGATCTAGTTTAGCTTACTTAAAAGGCTGAGTTGTCTCACTCGATGGCAATGCAGGCAGCGGTTGCGTCTGGTGCTGGAAAGGACCACAAGGACCACTCCTATAGCGACCGACAGCTGACCTCCTAAACAGGTATCTAAGCTGAGACCTTTTGGGTTCTCTCATTCAAGACATTCAGCCCTGATTTGAAGTGACAGTGTCCATCATTTTGTTTCTTTTTAATCTCATTCAAAATACTGCTGGGCCCTGCAGATGCTTTATTTTATTATTGCAGACATGACGAAGCTACTGGCTATCATAAGAAAGGACAGAGGGGGCCTTCAAACTCAGTGCCGCTCTATTCTTAAGCTATTGCTCTTTGCCCTTTCTTGCTGATTACACGAGGTTTTAAAATAGTTGTTTGGGATCTAATCTTAGCTGCTGTGTCAGCTGGCCCCTGCTGAGGCTTAAATCCTTCTGCTGGCTATGAAAGTGTAGACTGGAGTTTCAAAAAGGAACAGAGCACTTGCCTTCTAGAGAGCAGTGTGGAGGTGGGAATGAATAGGAAAGTGTTTCTTGTAGGAAAGTGAGCAATGGCAAAGCATGAGAACATGGGCTGATGTACCTTTTCTGTGGTCCCTTGCCCTCCAGCAGTTTGTTCCTTCTCCCCTCTATGCTGCCTCCTCCATAGTGCCAACAGGAGCGCTTGCATGGCTGCCTGGTGAGTCAGATCCAGCTGAACTGATCCAGCTAAAAAATAACTACTTTTTTTTTTTTCTGTACTTTTTTGGACGTGTTATGCCTGCCAGATCATTTCCAGACTGCAGGACCCGGGTTTCAGAGCTGGGAACTGGCGCAGGATTTGTCACACGGGCAACTCGACAGCTCCGTCAAACCAGGTTGCTGCTGTGCCAAGCGTGTAATGGGACTTTCAGGGTCTTGTTGTTCATTGTCAGAACAGTCTAAAAGTGTTCTGCACTTCCAAACAGGAGCACTGAGGGAACCTTGAGTTTCAGAGCCCATCGAAGCACCAAAACTGCAGGGGCTGCATCTCTGTCCTTCAAAGGCAAAGTCCTCACCAGAGCTAAGAAAACTCTCCCCATTCTCAGTGCCAGCGACTTTGCTGGCATGACTACACTTTTTTTTTTCCCCAACAACCAAAGTAACCATTGGGTTGGAAAATTCCCTTTGTCTTTTCCTTCTCTTGAAAGATACCTATGCTCCTGTTGAGTCTTTGGAGATGCCCGTGCTCACGTGGATGGGCAGAACATACAAGTCATCCCTCTGGCTAACGACCACATGGCCGACTCGCCACGGGCACACCTTGCTCCAGGCATGCCGTGGTGAACGTCTCCCCGTGCCGGCACACAAAGTCCCAGGGCCGGCAGGGTGAGCTTGGTGCCGCATCGGCCCTCGTATCGCAGCGTGAGCACCCCTCGGCGCAGGTGCCCATCACCTCTGGGGCAAACTCCTCTCACTGCCTGCTTCATGTTGGCCCTCTCTGTACTGCTGTATCTGTCTCTGTGTTGTTACTACTGGGAATCAAAGTGGTAAGTTACTGGGAATTGAAGCAATTAGTTTCTCATCACTGCAGAGAGACGCGGAGATGCTTTGCAGAAGGTGCTGCTGATCAGTTGGTGGGCAATCGTGGAAGCAAACTACATCTCAGGTGCATCTGCAGCACTCAGGGAGGACAACCACTACAACCTCTTCAGCAGCATGAGCATTCGGTGCCTTTTTGCTCTTCAAATTTTATTTCAATCCCTACCAATGACAACATGAGCACTTGGGAAATGTTCGCTCTTAGAAAAATCAAGTCAAAGTTTGATTTTACAGGCCTGTATTGTTAAAAAGAAACTGTCTTGTTCTGTATCAAAAAAAAAATCAATCTGCTGTAGAGGTTGGGCTGGTAAATAAATCAGGAGGAGAAGTTGCTGTAAATTAGAAGAGCTCTACCACATTCGCAAGCAGAGCGATAGAGGCCAGTCATACATTGGTCAGTCACACTGCTGAGCTGTGGATGTGTTTACTCCACAAAAGAAATTGCAACCGTATCCTTTCACAGGAGGGCAGAGTACCCCGCATCTGCCCTGGGGTGCAACGATGCACATGGGAAGCTGGTAGTAGTCATCATCCCCGGCAGTCCAGACTGTACCTCTCCTCACACTAACGTGGTTACATCATGTACCCTTAAGCCATCCTAACCTAAATGGGGGACCAAACGAGCCAGATATTAATGTGTAAGCTCCCTGGCCAAAGAGGAGTAGACTCATAATATTCTCTTTTGCATGTCACTGAGTCAATGGCTTGTTTTTACATATATTGCTGTTACACCTGGCAACTCATGATAATAGAGGCCTGAGGTATTAGCAACAGCACACAAAAAAATAAACAGCCTTTATCAAACCATTCCTATGAGGGAAAGAACCAGCATTGCATATGTCAAAGGCTGCGTTATTAAAGCGGTATTTAGTCTGCAGCTAAAAGGCCACACAAGCCTTTACTTCTAACTTCTAACTCAGGTCTCCTCAAGAGACCTGACTGGGATTTAAAGGGTAAGTATTGTGGAATGGTCTGCAGAGGAGAGAGAAGTCCCCTTAATGCTGCCTTTTCAGGACATTATTCTTTCCATTTGTATAGAGAACATTGCTCCAGCTAACCTGTCTGTCCTGTACCCTAGGCAACCTGACAAATTAAAACTAACTGCCTAATCCATCAAACAAATGGTTTGCCCTGGCTCCATCAAAAGTAAATAAATAGCTATCCCCCCTCCCTGAAAGATAAAATGCTTCAGCATCAAAGAAGGCTTCCTCTCTGCCTCACGTTTCCCTCTCCACATGCCCAAAGGGAGGACCTTACAGCATGGCCAGGAGTTTCTGCAGAAGACCAAGATCTAACGACTATCCATTAGCACTGGTATTTTCTCTCTAATACATCCATGAGCTCAGGGATCCAGGGGAGACTTGGGAGTGACACAGCAAACCGTATCTCAACCCCTCTGGTGGGGGGTTCAAGATGAAAGACAAACAGCAACAAGATAAGAACCAAACCTTGAGGCTGATGGCTTGTCAGACAGAGGCAGGTCTTGCAGAGCACTCAGCATCACCTCTTCCTTCCCCTCTGCCTTCAGCAGCCTGCAAACATAATCTTTTCCAGTGTTCCTCACAGTATTTAACTTTGCTTTGAAAGTCTGAATGTATTTAATGACTTTGATTTCCTGGCTGACGTTGTGTGCTTGGAGCTTGCTAATGAAGCTCGAAGAGCAGGGTTGAAGCACTTTCCCAATGCTGGCTGGCACAGGTGGAAGGAAACTGCCTGGCACCAGTCACCATCCTTCCATGCATGCTAGAAGACAATGCCATGAAACACCACACAGCAAGGACAGGCACAGGGCTGGGGCCGTGCATCCCTGCACAGGCAACTCTGCCTGATGCCTTCCCTATCCTGTACTGCCGCGAGCCATAAGCAGATCTAAATCCTACCATATGCCAACTTCAGGCACCCTAAGCCTCATTAATTCAGCGTGGATTGGCAGCATCTAATATCTAAAGGCACTTAAAATCTTTAGTAACCACCATTAGCACTTCCATTCTGGAGCGTAAAGGTTTATATGCACCTAAATAGGAGCTCTGGGGTAGCACCCCGGTCCTGGTCTGAATAGGTGGGCAAGGGATGGCTGCCTCAGTCATCTACCCTTTGCCTTAGATTCCAGCCATATCCACCCTCTGGCGGCAGCAGCGCGGGTTTTGGCAGCCGGCACAACGATGGGTATCGCTAGCTGGCCAGGATTTAAGTGAGCACAGATGGAACTGAGGCAGCCGGAGCCTGATGCAAAGTGCTTCCAGTCCTCACTTCTCCTTGGGGTCCACAAGCCGCAAAAACAACAGTGCTTCCCAGCTCGGTCATAAAACTTCCTTAAAGCTATTTGTTGTTTGTTTTTTGAAGTGAAGCTTTCATTATCTAGAAAAGACATTTAGAGACACTCACAGCTAATTATCGCTAATAAAAATAAACGTTAGGCCTGGACAGGCTAGGTACATCAGTGCACTTGTTCAATAGCTGCTTCTTCCTTGCCCGAGTACCAGATGGGAATGACCACTCAGGAGCCTCTTCTCTGGAAGTACCATCATTTGCAGAGAAGTTGCCAGTTCCTGGGGGAGCAAAACACAACACAAAAACCCAGAAGAGATTCTCTGCAGTGGATCCCCAATGGACCATGCCCAGGAAGCCCACCTACCACACCACAGTGTGGTTGCTCATCCATCACCCACGCTTTGTACCCCATTACAGGAGGTTTGTTTCAGAAGGAGAGCAGCAGAGGCCAGGAGAGCCCCCTGATGCGTACCTGGCCCCAAGAGAGACACGCTGCCAGGCAGAGCAGGCTTTTCAGCCAGTTTGGCCAAGGGAACACTTGGCAGCATGGCCCTTCTTGTCAATCTCATGAAGAGCTGGGAGGACAAGAGGAGGGATATGCATCTGGATAAAGACTGTGTTACTGTCCTGAGCCTCCTTGTCCTGGGAAGGACAAGACTTTGTTTTCAGGCTGTACTGAACTGATTGAGAAAGCTCATCACCTCCCAGGACTGGACCGTTGTGTTTATGCGTGACCATGCCTTGATGGCACCTGGACTATAGCCTAAATGGACAGAGGAGAAGGCAGCAGGGCTTCCTCCTGCAGATCACAACCAGAGACATGAACATCATTTCTTGTGAGGGAAAATTGGAAAAGGTGCTGAAAAAGCCAGAGAAATGATTTAATGGCTTGAGAATCCATTTTTTCTGTGAGAGACCTAGTTCATAACATTTGGGTTTTTTATCAAAGAGAAGACTGAAAGATGACTGTCTTGTAGCATGTGAAGTATTTCCATGGGAGGAAATACCAGCTACTAAAAGGCTCTTTAACCAGCAGAAAAATGCATAACAAGAACCAGCTGAAGCCAGACAAATTAAAATGGGAAATAAGGCATATATTTTTAAGTGTGGGGGTAATTAACCACTGGAACAAATCCTCGGGGGAGGCTGTGAATTCTTACCTCTGGAGAGTTTCAAATCATGGCTGGATGCCTTTCTGGAAGATGTACTTTAGCCAAAGAAGCTATTAGGTTCAATACTGGGCAATTGTGTGAAATGTAATGGCCTGTGATATGCAGGAGGTAAGAACAGATGATCTAATGTTTCTTTCTGGCCTTAAACCTACGAAGCTATTCATCTAGATGGGAGCCCTGTGCCTATAGCTGAGAATTTGATCCAAGGCCCCCACTGCAGCATTTATAAACCTGTGAAAAATGAGTGTATAAATGTGCCAAAGAGAATAGAATCAAACGATGAATGGGGATCTAAAGATGAAGAAACACACTCATAAAATAATTTATTTCTATTTTTTTATGAATTATGCTGGAATGCAATGAGCACCTATAGAAACCAGGACTGTGAGGCGGTAATTTACACTGGAGAAATTCAAATGAAATGGGAAGATACAAGACTATGTTTGGAGACTGTCAGGTTTCTGTGATAAAATTGCATTAGTAATTAATAATCTCCCAGAAAAGAGAGACAGAGAGATCATCTGCTACCATGTGTCTATTAGCAGATAAATCCAAAGTGAAAGATATCCCCTCTGGGACTACTTGATGGATTATATTAAATTTAATGGTAATGGAAGGAATACTGTAATTGGAAGATGCTGGAGGGAAAAGATACGGTGGGAGCAGGAGAAGGAGGTGCATTGTTGATATGGAAGACCCCGTGGTATAGGAATGGGCTCAGTTCCTGCCAAACTGCACCAAAAGGGCAGAAGATGCTCCATTCCCCATAAGCAAGGACCAGAAAATGTACAAGATGATCTTAGCTAATATGGAAGCCAATCTATATTATCCCCAAGGGAGGTACATTTGGCAACTGCAGGGTGAAAAATAAATATGAGAAATGCCAGAATTTTTTGAATCTATGAGTACATTTCAGAGGAATAAAATGACAAGTTCAATTAGGTTCCTCGAAGCAGAGGAGAGAAACTGATTAATCAGGCATGGAAGTTCCTAAGTAACCAAAACAACTGTGTGGGCTTTCTCCTCTTGACTCATGTTACAGAAGGAGGGTGTATCTGTTTGAAAATGGAATATATTTCCACATGCTCGATAAAGGAATGTCCAAACGTATCTAGATAGAAAATGCCCCCTGTTATCTAGGTCTCTCCAGAGCCTCTCATATGTTGTGCGAAGCTCTGGAATACGTACAGGAATTTTTGGGTGTTTTCTTTGAAGAGAAAGTGGCTTTTTAAAGACTATGTGGACTCGGTGCTAATGTCGCAAAGGGGGATTATAAACTTCACACGTAAATTTGTATTGAGCAGAAAGATAACTGCACCAAATGGCAACCTAGATTAAAATAAAACAGCAACACATTTATAATGTCTGAAGTCCAAAGGCTTCTTGGAAAAATAGCCGTGTCTGTCAGAAACGCACGATGTGGAGAACCGTATCCCTGCACTTGGAAAAATAGCAGTGTCTGTCAGATACGCACGATGTGGAGAACCGTATCCCTGCAAATTGCCAGCAGAATGGCAAGAGTTACCATCCGCGGCCAGTGAAACATCAAATTATTATTGCATCTGAGCTGGCCCTTTCCCAGAGCATTGGATACTGTCTCTGCTAGCCTCAGAAAGCTGCCTTCTGCAGACAGGCTTTTTCAGAGGTGTCATACACCTCACCGCTCAGGGGAAGAGATGAACAAAAGCCAACGCATGTGACAGAGAACTGAACCATGCAAATAATATCATGCAAGATCATAAAGCTACAGGATGTCTGCAAAGAAATTCAGTTTTCCAGCACTGCTCTGTTTGCTCACTTTGGCTGAAGGCTGATGGAGGGGGCAGGGAGCCCCAGTAGTCTCAAAACCTTCATGTTTTGAAAGGGATTTGGGGGTCTTTTTTTATGTCATGTTTGGTGACAACTGATTGAATTTGATCACGACAGTGAGTAAAAGGGTGACCAAGGTAGGCCTATACTCTTTGGTAATGAGAATGGCAGAGCAGAAAGCCACTGCCATGGCTGCCATGCTTATCTTGGTTTGGGTTTTTCTCTACCACCCAGCAGCCAGCCCTCCTCTGTGCCATGCTCCCTGATGCTCCTGCATCCGGGTACCCCTGCCCACCGCTGCTGCGGGTGGGCACGTGGCCTCCCGGCATCACAACACATTCATGAGTGTTGCCATCACGAGCAACTCGAGCAGCACTGCTAATCTGTGTAGTGTTGCCTCTCCTTGACAGCACCAGCCATTCCAACCTGGGGATCACTAGTTTATTTTTATGGAATATTTTGCTCATGTGGACTCGTAGCTGCTTTCCACAGGAGAATGTCTTGGAGTAGGAAATGTTCCAAATAACGTATGAGCTGCTATGTACATCCACTGCAGAGAAGTGAGAGCTAACAGATGAAGCACAAAGCTCAGCACCAAACCCTCGCAGCGCTTAACCCTGACTCTGCCAGTGACTTGCTGCAAGAATGGGGTTGAGCTATTTAGCTAATGCCTCTCCTCTCTGCCTCCGGCAGTTATTATAAGGATGAATTATTTAATGTGTGTACACAGGTTTGATGTTGTATGCACCATTTCATATGTACATAAGTGCTAAAGATTATTGGGTGCTTCTGTCATCGCTAGAGCACTAAACATGCATTTCTGGGCTTAATTAGGTGTGTAAAAATGGCTGTACACAGCCACACTGGAAATGTGAGTCCTGATGTATAAATAATTGTGAGGCCATGGTAAAATGCTGCTCAGCAAGAGAAAGCTCATCTGGATTTAACTTTGGCCAAAGCCTGCTAAAGTGCCTCTAATGGCCTCTAAGCTTGTAAGGCATCCAGAGGGGATGCCCACCTCAGTCCTTTCCCGGTCTGCCCGGTGTGAGTCTGAGCAGAACAGGTTGATTATTTTATTTAAAAGAAAACAAACAAACAAACAAAAACATAGACAGAAGTCATGAAAGCTTTGCTATAAGCTTGGATCTTGGACACAGGCTTATCAGAAGTTTTTCAGAGGCTTCTGTGTACTCTGGGAGGGAAAGTGGTGGGCTGTGAGTTGCCTGGTCCGTGTATGCATCAAGCCACCTCGAAGCACATTTCATGGCTTGCCTGCCCTCTCCACCGCTGTGCTTTAAGTGCGATGTGTCGCATCCAAATACCTGCTAGCCACTAGCCTTTAGTTGCCCTGGAGAAATGTTCCACTTGCAGAGCGAACATATTGACACTGGCAAAACCCTTTATGCGATTCACAGAATCAGAGAATGAGTCGGGTTGGAAGGGACCTTAAAGATCATCTAGTCCAAGCCCCCCTGCCATGGGCAGGGACATAAGTCAGCAAGGCACAGCAAGCTGCGATTTGCATTTGTGCAATTTAGTCCCGTTTGGGGGCCAGCTAATCTCTACCAGTGCAAATAGCAGCTTTGCCTGTATGCACTTGGGGACAATGCTGACAAAGCCCCATCAGCGGCTGTCACCAGTGGATATAATATGGCAAAATCCCCAAATCAAACAAGACCTTAATTTCTCATTGAGTTTTGAGTTTCCTGAAATCTAAACTTGAAAGAGGTTTCATCCCTCGCTCAAGGGGTAAAATCCTCAGGCGAGAAAAGGTAAATAAAGGTTCACGGTGCACAGGCTTTCTGTAAATAAACGCCTGAGTATTTCACCAATGGGATCAGTGTGATGTAACTGCAACAGCATCTCAGCCGCATCTGTGTTGCAGGACCTTGGGAAAAGTAAGTTCAGCTTCTTCTGATGATCCTGTGTCATCACAGGAATGTTTTCAAAGTACATTCTTCATATGTTAATAGTTTTGCATGTTATTAAACTGGATCTAATTATGCTTGGTTTGCTAGGAGCAGCAAATCATACTCACAATTGTGTTCTCATTCAAAAAATTATTCTATATAAAGATTTCATTAAGATGTTAATTGCTATCGGAATTATATGCACATAAATAATAAACAAGAATACCTGCCCATTATTAGAAAATAATTTCCACATGTACCAAGCCATTTACTTTAATTTGGTTTAGATTTTAAGTGGGAAGTAGTGTGCCTGGTTAGAATTAGCAAAAGATCCTCTGTTATGAAAACGTGGCTTTATCTCCTTCTGTGCAGAGTGCTGCTTTCCAGGCCACACTGAAAGAACGGGTGATGCCCTTTTAGCATCGATAAAAAGAATGGCTCATATAAAAAATCTAATGATGGGAAACATTGTGCAGGTTTAAATCACTGAAGGAGCCAGCACAAAAAAGCACAGACACTTTTCTACCTGTGGACCTTGTGTTTTAATCAAGCAAGGGTAAATTCTGAACCTTCAAAGAGGCCTGGATGGGGCGACCACATCCCTTGCCAGAATCCCTCTGAATTTGCTGGTCTTTCTTTGTGAAGAATCTACTGCGAGATGGGACGTGAGTTCCCTGGTCCATGGGTGTCCACCAGCCCCTGGACAGCAAGGGCAGCAAGGACACAACTGTGGCCAAAATCCTGACAAAGGTCCCTCCTCCGCTGAGGTGGCAGCAGCTGGAAATGACACCGGTGAGCTCAATCACATCACAGGAAAGCATCTGTGCTTGTGCCCATTGGTCTCAAGGTGTAGTGACAAGATGGGGTTTATTTTTGGCCTCTAGAAAGAGGATTTCTTGCTCTTGCAGAGTATATTGGATACCAAGATCAAACACACTGTATGTAAGGTCAGCTGACATGCCCTGTTGGGCAACAGTCATCTTCGGTGACATGGAGAGAAGAATGAAAAGGAAAATACAAAAGGTCTTGCAGTATCAAGAATTCTCCTTTCTGTGCCTTCCCTCTAGCACCACAGGCTGACTCCGTGCAGGAACAGAGAGCTTTCGCTCGGGAGAAAAGTGGAAAGGAACAAGAGGAATGTAAATGCAGTGTGAATCAGAAAACACACTCAGAATTATAAGAAGTGTCTACTTCAACAGAAGCCACAATAGAAGTCTGAAAGCCTGAGCAATAGGAACTAGGAAATAGAAAAAGGAAATTAAATTTTTAAGACCATGTATGTTTAGATAGTGTTATCTTCAAGACAAAAAACAGCAAGGGGCCAGGAAATTCCAAATTAAATCCAACACTCTCCTTGTTTCCTGATTTTCTCTTGTTAAGCATAAAAAGCACAGCCAGGATCAAGTTAACATTATATTTCCTGCTGTGTGACTCTATTGGCATCATTTTTGTTGCTATGTATATGTGGACTGACCCGCTCTGAAATTAAAAAAAAATACATCAATTGCCTTGACATGCAGAGAGAGGTAAGCCAAGAATTTCAGAGCTGTAGTTCACAAGAAATGTAACAAGCCCAACTGCTGGTCCCACAAGATTTTTTGTAAATCCAAGGTGAACATCTCATGGATGGCATTCATTTCTGATGGCAGATTCTGTTGTTATTAGATGACATTTATTGATTAGTGTGAGCTATCTGACAAGTGTTTATCCTACCAGAATTTAAATTGTGTAGGTCTTTGGTGCTGCTCTGACACACCTGCTGTCTTCTGCAGTGTGTTAATTCCTGTGAGTTGACTATGAAAGGCAGGAGGAAAACGTCATGAACTCACCTCGCAGTCCTTTGCGTCCACCAGCTCACCAGGGCTGCTGGCTACCTGAAGCTCTCAGCATGACCTGCTCCAGGGAGAGATCATCTGAGACACAAGGTGATGATCTGACCAACAGGACATTTCCAACCCCCTGTGCAGGGAGGTTCATCTGGGGAAACACGCCCAGTGGGGCAGTGGGATGTGTGGGGTGGTGAAATGAGGTCCAGCTAGCTCCCCTCCAGCCAGAAGGCATTAGTCCCCCGTGGTTGCCCACGTCCAAAGCCCTAGGAGCACACCTACCCATCAGAAATAGGAAGCCAAAGCAGAAGGCATACCTAGCACGAACACACAAAACAGAGTTCATCGCACATAGGTGATACCTGTCCCCAGCCCTTATTAGCAGGGTGCGCAGGGCAGCGTGGTATCTCACTGCCATCCCAAGAAAGGTGCTGTTCCTCTGGCAGAGACAGGTAAGTCCATAGACACTGCCAGTGATGTCCCCGGACCGGCGGCAGGAACTCCTGGGGTGAGGACGTGACACCCATGACCCCAAACATTGGCACAAGGAAACCTGTGCCTTCCCCAGGCTCAACCTCAGCATGGGATGAAGAGCCCGAGGAGGGAGGATGCTTGGTCTGTCGCCACGACCTGCAAAGCTGAGCCATAAGAGCAGTATGTGGGGGACAACTGGGTATGAGTTAGTGCCAGTGCAGCTTATTCCCCAGACACAGGGGATTTTAAAGGCACTTGTGTGGATTACAGCCCCCCAGCTGGCCACATGTCGGTCGGCACTGGCTCGGCACAGGCACCAAAATGTGCCCAGCCATAGGCTGGCACTAGTCCGACCCTACTCCTCTCTCTGCAGCTGGGGTTCTCCCAGCCACATAGGCTCAGCACAACCTTCCAGTAGCATCCTCATTATCAGGAAATAATTTGACCCTTATTAACAACAAGGTTTTGCCCCCATGAGCTCTGTGAGCTCAGTGGCCTCAAGCTTGAGGGCTTGCTTTCCTCAGGTGCTTCCCCCTGCATTAATACTGACTCTGATACAGGCCCCTTCTTTTGGTTTTTTTCAGTGAAGTCCATCGCTGGCCGGAGGGCAAACAGCAGCCAGGAGGTGTTGCAGACCCCAGGGGAGCAGCAGATGCTGCCTGGTTCCCCTGGGCTGTGTCCTGCACCCTCCTCCAGTGCCCGCACTCTGCCAGCAGCCAGCGGCACGCAGCTCTCAAAACACAGCCCAGGAGCTCAGCCATGGATTTCAAAGCAAAGAATTAGGCTTTGATTATTACTTTGAGATTATTGTTACGGAGCAGTTTTAGTCATCATGACCTGACTTTTCACTGATACCTATGAGAATTGACCCGAACTTCTGAGCTAATTCTATGCTTTCAAAAGCTATTTTTTGACAATTCTGGAATCCTCAGAACTGAGGCTGAGAGGTGGCAGGACATTGTACTTTTCCCTACGCCAATTTTAATTTTAAAAACTGCCTCCTTTTCCCAGAGTCAATAGTTTTTTGAAAGGAACAAGGGAGGGAGGGAGGGAGTGGCAGAGGAATGCAGGGAGGGAGGAAAGGGAGAAGAGGGGGAAGAAAGGAAAAGAAAGGAGGAGGGGGAAAGGGAAGGGGAGAGACAGAGAAAGAAAAACACCAAGGAAGGAAGAGAAAGAAGAAAGAACAAGAGAAAGGGAGGGAGGGAGGGGGAAGGAAGGAGGGAAGGAAGGAAGGAAGGAAGGAAGGAAGGAAGGAAGGAAGGAAGGAAGGAAGGAAGGAAGGAAGGCAGGAAGGAAGGAAGGAGAAAAAAAGAAAGAAGGAAAAAAGAACACAAGACACAGAGAGCGACAGAAAGACAGAGAAAGC
>NW_009626685.1:14243-21309 GCF_000690535.1 Cariama cristata
GGAAGGAGGGAAGGAAGGAAGGAGGGAAGGAAGGAAGGAAGGAAGGAAGGAAGGAAGGAAGGAAGGAAGGAAGGAAGGAAGGAAGGAAGGAAGGAAGGAAGGAAGGAAGGAAGGAAGGAAGGAAGGAAGGAAGGAAGGAAGGAAGGAAGGAAGGAAGGAAGGAAGGAAGGAAGGAAGGAAGGAAATTTGCTCTGCAGCCAGCAAGGTTAGGTGAATTATACTTGCATTTACAAGTGACACGTGAAAAGAAGGATTCTACACTGTGTTCTGATCCTTCCATTTTGCTTCCTATTTAATCTGTTTTCAGATTTCTGCTAAGGTCTGACAAATCACTGCTTGATGAACCAATCTTGCCAAACACAAGTTGAAATTTTAAGACATCGCTGAAGGGTATGGTAAGTCCTTTCCAGGATTTGCAAGGAAGTTTTATCACAAGGGTTAGAAGTTAGGAATAAAACCCACCAAAGTTGGTGGTGTGGAGCTGCTCTAAGTGATGTCTGAATACAGCCCTGCCATGACATGCTTTATGGAAACTATGAGCAAGAAAACGTATGGGAATGAGACACTGAATTTGCCATTTTAACTTTTGAAACTTTAGAGGGTTTTTTGCCACTCTGTCCCCTCTCCAGTTAAAAATGCTTGAACAAAAAGAGAAGGAAAAACAAAGAAAGACTGGGGGGGACCACAGTCATAGACCACTACTGATTTTATTTGTCCTGAAGGGAGAAAGATAGAGAGATGGAGTTGGATTTTTCATTATTTAAAATGTTGAAACATAAATTTCACACTCTTTAGAATGAAATACAATATGAAAAATCTATCCAGTTTGGACCAGCACTATCCCCAGGCAGAGGTAGAGGCGAGCTTCCTTAGACGCTGCATCGTGTGATATTTTGTATGAGTCAGGAGGCAAGGGAATGAGAGAGGTCTCCAGCAAAGAGAACAGGCAATGACAAAGCACCCAAAAGCACTTTTGAGTGCAGTTTAATGGACTGTTCTCTTTACAAACTTACCTCCTGTTTCACTCAATTGTGCAGCAACTGAGGACCCTATCCCAGATCCATTTTCTCAGCTGAAGGAAAGACAGACCTACATCTCCCAGGAAAGCACCTCAGCTATCAGGCTAGGAGTTAACATGCAGGATTTCTCCCTGCATCCCACACTCCACTCTCTCTACTCAAGTTGTACCAATGTATAGAAACATGAGAGATTCCTGGGGTACAGAATGAAGGGAATCGGGGACCTGCCCTTATGCAGCCTCACTGCTAAGAGGCTATGAGTGGTGAAACAGCAGTCTGTGCTTCTTCTCTTATTTTATCATACAACTGCTTAATGTAAAATGCAGACAGAGCCATCCCCTTCAAACTGAACAGGATTCAGGCTGTGTTCCTGCTAGGATCTTCGTACATCCAGACCAATGAATCTTGAATCCTTCTCTGAATAGTGGCTGTGCTCCAACAGCCGCTCCTGGTGAAGACAAAATGGGTGGAGGACATGAAGATGGATGAAGCAGTAAATGAAGTTGAAAGAAGCATATGGAACAATCAGGAACATATAGGAACAACTCTTATCCCCCTGTGATTTACCAGGTCCAAATAAGTTGGTCCAGGAACAAGGAATGTAGTTTGTATCTACTGAACGAGGAACTGTGTTTTATAAAGACACAACTCTGCAAAGGATTTAGGATGTAGGGATAGCAAGCAGCTAAACACAGACATCAGTGTCATAGGGCATATATGGTTCTTGGTTGAACAGATAATGCTGAAAAATTAGAAGCTGTCAAAAAGAGTCAGAAAAAGTACCCAAACATGAGAGAAAAATGCTTCTGAGAAGAACTTTAAGAAGCTTAGTCATAAAATAAGACTGAAAAATGATTGATTAGTATGTGTTGGTGAAGAAAAATTTTTCCATGAAGAAAAAATATGAAGCACTAAAAGACTTCTGCTCCTAGCAGAATCAAAAAACAGGGGCTGAAAGATGAAGCCAGATGTGTTCATATTTTGAATTAGTAGCAATTCTTATTTAGCACAGAAGGCAATAAACCTCTGGAAAAAAATTGCCAAGGGAAGTGCTGGACTTGCAGTCTTTCGGTGTCCTCAGAGCACAGCTGGGTGCTTTTCTGGCAGGTATTGTTTAAACACAGACTTCAGTTGAGTTAGCAGCTTCAGCACAAGAGTAAGAGATGGACAGGCAAGAGCCTCTTATAGACACAAGATCAGACCAGATGATCCGGTGGGTCCTTCTGGATGTATGCTCTGTGAACATATGAACTTAAGGTCTTTAAAGTTTTCTTAGAAAATGACAAATGCCTTCCCCTGAGATTACCAAGTGCAGCCCATGGGCAGCCTGGATACAATCAATGC
The DNA here is from genome assembly GCF_000690535.1 of Cariama cristata. Lineage (NCBI taxonomy): Eukaryota > Metazoa > Chordata > Aves > Cariamiformes > Cariamidae > Cariama > Cariama cristata. The sequence goes on from NW_009626685.1 coordinate 16,607, forward strand.
TTCAACAATAAAAATAAGAGATTCAATTATACATGACTTGCCTCTATGCTATTCAAAGGGAGCTGGCATTTTGACTTCCACTGGCTGAGAATCTGCTGTGAATACCACTTGGACCAGGAAGACTGATGACATTTTGAAAGAACTACATCATTCACCTGATGAACATTTTATGAGACAAGGAATTTACCTTTATCCATTTATCTACAAAGATAAAAGTCTGCAGGCTTTAAAAGTGAAAAACAGGTAAAAAAAACTGACTGCCTTTTCAGGACCCGTTTACAAATAAGTAAATCCATGCGTTAATCTATTAATTTATAAGGTTTGTCTCTCAGCATCCTGCCTCATTAAATTCCTCAGCGGCCTTCTCTTTCTCTTTTTTCAGTTGTTTGGATGAGTCCTAGCCTCACATCAGTCTACAGCCAGACTTAATGCGGCAGAAGGAAAGAAATCTTTCAGCCTCTGTTTTGCCTTTAAAACAGCTTCCTGCTAATCTGCTTGGGTTCCCCAGGTTTCCTTAACCAGCCCTGCCAATTCTGACAGCTTCAGCACGTCCTCTGCTCCCCAGCTCTTCTGTGTGAGCGTGTTGCAGGAACAAGTCTGCACCCCGCTCTGTCTTCAAGTGCACACCAGAGAGGGGCTGGACCAGTGCTGCACAGCCCACATACACACTGACAGTTCTTAACACTCAAACTTGCAATTCCTTTAAAGTTTTCTGTGATTCCTTAAACTCCATACTAACAATTCAGGTGTTCTGCCAGGTGGCACCATACTCACAACAGCATACACCGTTGACAGGCTCGGGACTTTCAGCTCCAGGACAGGGCTCTGGATACTTGAGCAAATGCAGTAACATATTCACCCTGCAAGTTAACTGCAAATGCAGGAGGCAAGAGACATAGTTTGCTAATGGGTCTTATAGATGTTTGCTAGCAGCAGAGGTACAAAGCAGCTCAGAAAAATGGCCCCTAATCTAGGCTCATGATGCAAGTGAACACAGGTACCTCCAAACAAATCCTCTGTTCTGCTCTTTTCTGTCTTGTCCCTCCAAAAACGGTGCCTGCTGTAGTCCCACATCTCTCTTGCTCATCCTTCCAGTCTCTACTCTTTAGATTTCTCACCCCAGTTTCTGTTTTCTTATCCATTCAGCCCTAGTCCTCCCCTCCAGCCTAGTTCCAGGCCCCTGGCCCTCCTGTCCCAGCATTCAGACTCAGGTTGTTTTCCCAGTTTCAAAGTCTTCATCCAGCCTTTCTTCTCTCCATATTCATATTCAGCATTTTTGGGTCCCTGTTTGACCTCTCCCTCTCTGCCTCCCAGGGTCTCACAATCCCAGTCTCCTTCCCCATGTTCCTCACAATTCCCGCCTGACTTCCTATCCATTCGTTCTTCCCCTCAGTGAAGATCCTGCTCACAGGTATCTCTCTTTTCACAGCATCTCCTCCTTCTCCCCACACCCATCAGGTTTCTAAGCACAGCGTCTTTGTCCCACTAACCTCAGGATGCTGCTTAATTTCATTTTTCTTCCCATCCTTCCTTCCATGACCACTTCTCTAGCACTCCCAGTTTCTGCTCCCTTCCCAGCTTCCCGTCTCCCAGCCTGCTCTTACCAGCCCCTCTCAAAATACTTACCCACTCTTCTTGCTCTTCCCTACTTCTCCTTCATCATCTCCAAGTCACAGTGCCATTCCTTTCCTGTTCAGTCTTAGTCTTACCACACTAAGGAAGAGCTGCTGATGAGAGAGTAGGCTGGGAGCTGGGAAACTGGGATGGGAGCAGAAACTAGGAACATGAGAGAAATGGCCAGGATAGGATTAGCAGCCTCTTTTTCCACTGAGTGAGTCCCCAGCAAAAATAAAACATTTCACTGCACTTTCTGCATACCCAGAAAGAAAAACAGTAGCCTGAGGATCACATATTCATAAGGGAAAATTTCTGCCTTAAAGACTGAAATTTGGCAGTTCTAAGTAGCATAAAATTGGATCATTGCAAATATCAAGGGATCTTAATTAACAATTTGCCATTATTGTAGGTGTAATATAACACAATGTTATCCCCAAATAGTAACTGCTTCATCTGCATGATAACTTCATACCATTATTTAATTCTTATGTTGTGATAACATGTGATACCCTCAATAAGGATCAGGATATTGTGTTATGAGACTTTGTAGGCACATATACTACAAAAGCATCTCTTTGGGAAAGGGCTTACAGCCCAGAATGAAGATCTAATCATCTGAAGTCTTCCCATTTTGACCAGTAACTTTCTGATTATAAGAACCTGAGGATAGACTGCAAAACACATGTAGGTTAAATAATTTTAAATAACCAATTATCCATATCCAGTCATGCTGGATTTAGGGTTTAATTGCTTCAGACACACAAGCTTTTTCTCCAGTTACCTTTTCACAGCCCACAAACACAATTTCCTGTTGAAGTAGCATTGTCCTGAATATTCACCATAATGAATTCTCCAGTCTGAGCACTCTGACCCAGTTCTAAGTCAAAAGTTTTTCTATACAGCTAAGTAAAAAACTTAGTAAGTCATAAGTGAGCAATATTGGCCTAATATAATGAGATTCTCATAATGAAGTAGAAGCTGAATGATCAGCCCCTTAAAAATCCAACTCTACACTTTACAGATAAACAACTGGAAACTGCAGAGATCTATTTCCAAAAGCCATATAAAATGCTGTACATTTGACTTAACATTTAGCTGTAGCTTTCTGATTCATAAAATCATAAATCAAATTATTTGCTTATTTTCTCCCTGTAATAGCTGCACTATGCTGAAATTTTGCCACCAATCATGGAGCACTGAATTGGTTTTCAACTAGCATTTCTTTATTTTATTTTATTTTATAGAGCATCAGGTTAAAAAATGACCCATATTTCTGTGGCAATCTCTCTCCTGTATGCATAGCAGCAAAGAAAGAAAAAACATGAATACTTATTATTTTGTTAAGTGTGTTTGACTAAATGAAGTTATAAAGAAATAATGAAAATCTCTGCAATTGACCATAAAAATTTCATTTCCAAAAAGAGCCAGTAAAGCTGTCAAAGAAAAAAATTCATTTCTATGGTATATACTATTAGACCATACGTAAACGAAACTGCACATACATCAAGACTTAAATAACTATATAAATGCATCCTAAATTTCCTGAGACAGATGGTGGATCATATACGGACAAGATATGCATTCCCAAAAGACTTTTCTTTAAGAAGAATAAGAAAAGGAAGATGAAAGAATGGTGGGGAAATGTTGTAAATACTATTAAATTAAAACAGAACCCACAGGATTATGCTCCAATATTAGACAACGCAAAGCAAATGCAAGCAAGGGAGGGCACAGTCATTTTGACCCTGATTCAGGAAATCGCTTAAACACATGTATGAGGACATCTTAGTTCAGGAAAGAATGTAAGTACAAGCTTAAATGTAAGCATGATGAGATTTTCACCTTCACTCTGGCCCTCGTATCCTGCATCCAGCAGCTGGAGTGGTAGGAGAAGATACTGGAAGTCCTCTGTACAGCAAAGGCAGGTGAAAAGGTCTCCTGGCAGATGAACTGAGCTTGATGGTCCTCCAAGGTGTGGTGTAGGAGGGCGTCTGAATGAGGGCAAATCGATAAGCTCCCAGAGCGGTGGGATTTCAGTACCGAGCACACTTTATAGAGCGGACTAGGGAGGCTGCCTCATCTGCATTGGCCAAAAGCTCTTGTAGGCTCCCAAGACCATGAAGGTATTTCTATGTGACCTGTGTCCCTTCTAGTTCTTCTGTGCTTCTCCCCTTAGAAATGCAGTAGATTATCACTTCAAGAGCTTAAATACCACTGGCTTAAACAGGTTGGGCCCAGGCATAAGGTCTGAGAATAAGAATACTTTCGTACCTTGGGGTGATCAGTAAAGATAATGTTTCCACTGTAGTCAGCAAGCAGAAGGAGATAGAAATATTGTACTTAAATCTGTGGAAAAGAAGAAACTCTTGTTGGTTCTCTTAATTAACCCACGACCAGAAGGGAACAATGAAAACATTCTTCACATTTATCAGGCACTGCAGATAAAAGAAGTTGCATCAACTACATTTATATATCCTAGATGGTGAATACTTCTTGCCAGAAGTGTTCAAGCAGATTGTAATATGTTCTTTATCTCTTTAAAAATACTTAAGTTAAACCCCTTATTTCTGGATGTCCTTTATCTGTCATGGCTGTCCATCCTTTTACCAAACTAGTAAGTATATTGTTCAGATTATGGGATCAGAAGTCAGGGAAGGTTGCTATGGGTTGTGCTAAGATAATGATTTCGCACTTCCTATGTGTTTTATGCTGCCTCTAGTACAAACAGCAGTTCATTCAGGTTTATATTTAGGGTGAGAGAACGATAATAGAGTGGTGGTGTGATGGCTGCTTGAACAGAGTAATCTTAATGCCAGGAATTTCCTCACTTCTTGGAGTTGCTGATTGTGGCTTCAGCAACAGAACAGCCTGTTTACCCTATCTGTTGAACAGCAAGGCACTCTTCCGTACTTTATGCTAGCTTCTGCATGAAATTTTCTAGCAATTTTTTTTCCTATTTTGTAGATAGCTTTAAGGAGTTATAAGAGAATTTAAAAAGCAGAAGATAATCATATTTTACAAAACACAAACCAATAAAGAACAAAACCTCCTTGATCTACCCTACGCCCCACGTCCCCCACCCCCCC
>NW_009626686.1:0-256 GCF_000690535.1 Cariama cristata
GGGCCTCGTTAGCGGCCGCCTCGTTAGCGAGTTTTTAATTGGGGCCAATTAAAGGGGCCCACGCGCTGCCAGGAGGAACCTGTTTTACTCCTGCTTTACACAACCCGTGATAACCCCGGGTGTCCTGAGTGGGTGTGGAGTGGTCTCGTGGTGGGGTGGGACACGTGGGACCGTGGGAGGTCGGTCACGGCCTTTAAAGGTGGACACGGGGGGTGGTGACACGCCAGCCGTGGCCACCGGGGTGGAGGGAGGTGGG
>NW_009626686.1:346-1481 GCF_000690535.1 Cariama cristata
CACGTGTGGTCATGGGTCACCGGTTGTGTTCACCAGACCCCTGGACATACGTGTCCTCCAGATCTGGACACACGTGTCCACGTGTGGTCATGGGTCACCGGTTATGTTCACCAGATCCCCCAGACATGCGTGTCCTCCAGACCTGGACACGTGTGGTCATGGGTCACCAGTTGTGTTCTCCAGACCTGGACATACGTGTCCTCCAGATCTGGACACACGTGTCCACGTGTGGTCATGGGTCACCGGTTATGTTCACCAGATCCCCCAGACATGCGTGTCCTCCAGACCTGGACACGTGTGGTCATGGGTCACCAGTTGTCTTCTCCAGGCTTGGACACGCGTGTCCTCCAGACCTGGACACGTGTGGTCATGGGTCACCAGTTGTCTTCTCCAGGCTTGGACACGCGTGTCCTCCAGCCCTCAACATAGGTCTTCCAGAGCTGGACACGGGTTGCCTGTAAGCACCAGATACGTGATTGCAGGTTGCCACCGTGGCCACCAGATACTTGTAGCCACGAGTTGTCCACCGTGGCCACCAATACCAGACACCCATGGTCATGAGTTGTCCACCATGGCTACTAGCACCAGATATGTGGTTGCCACTAGCCACCACGGGGCCACCGGCACCGAACATGTGGTTGCCACCATGGTCACCAGCACCAGACATCCATGGCCACGAGTTGTCCACCATGGTTACTAGCATCAGATATGTGGTTGCCACCATGGCCACCGGCACCGAACATGTGGTTGCAGGTTGCCACCATGGTCACCAGTGCCAGACACCCATGGCCACAAGTTGTCCACCACGGCCACCAGCACCAGATACATGATTGCAGGTTGCCACAGTGGCCACCAGCACCAGATACGTGGTTGCAAGTCATGACCATGACCACCAGCACCAAACATCCGTGGCCACGAATTGTCCATCATGGCCACCAGCACCAGATACGTGGCTTCAAGTTACCACCGTGGCCACGAGCACCAGACACCCACGGCCACCGCTTGTCCACTATGGCCACCAGCACCAAACACAGGGTTACAGGTAGCCACGGTGGCCACCGGCACCAAACACCCGTGGCCACAAGTTGCCCACCGCGACCACCACTCTTTCAAATCGAGGACAACCCTCTCGCCA
>NW_009626687.1:0-4997 GCF_000690535.1 Cariama cristata
GAGGCTAGTTCAGCGGAGAAGTTGTTAATCTGCTTTTACACTGAGGAAAAGGAAACAAAATGTTTATTTTTGCCTTTTGGGGCTATCATAGACGTTTATCCTCCTCCCTTTGCCCCCCAAGGTCAGGTCTTGCACGTTGCACCTTGGTGTGCCTGGGAGTAGCCCGCTAGCACACCAGGGATGAGGACTGCTCTCCTTTGGCAACTCGTCCAAAAGCAACTAAACCTGAGAAAATGGTAATTCTTTTGCTTCAAAAGTACGTGAAGCTGTTGAGGCACCTGGAGTTTGAACTGAGGTGGAAATACATCTGAAAACGAGGTAGGAACTAAGTCTGGGAAGACTTAAGGCTGGAGAAAGCACACCCTGTTAAGGCGAGACGGCGTCAGAGTTGTGCGTGTGGAAGCTCTGCTCCGAACGCAGCTTTCCAAAGCTTGTCCTGCTCCTACAGACCGGCCAGGCTCCTCATCTGGACAATATAGCGGATACATAAACAACCGGGGTATGGCAGCTGATTGTATAGATCCTTCTTCTGCAAGAGGTGTCCTGTGATCTGTCACACAGCCTTCAGGCTATGTAAAGGTTTGGTAGTGTTTAATTTTCCCCTTAACACTGACGAGAAGTCAAACAAGCTTTCAAGGATGCCGTTGCAAAGTAAATCAGGTCGCTCCTGCCTCTTGCGGTCTCTGAAGTTGTTCAGAAGGGAGCAAATCTTCCCCCTCTACGTTGCCGGGCGTCCAGTAACTGCATTTAAATGTCAGCGGTGGCTGTTTGGTGTTAGTCATTCTGAAAAGGCTTTTAGAGGAGAGCGCATGCAGGAAAATTCAAAGTTTAGATAAAGCAAAGAAGAAAGAATAGTGGCTTTAAAGATTAGAGCATTTCCAACTGGACAGGGCTATTTCTTTAGGTAATGAGCGACGGTCTTATGTTTGAGCTGCGTGTTTGCAACCTTCCATTGACATAAAAAGGAAATCTGCTGCTTGTAAATATTGTGTTGTCTGAAAGTCATATACTACTCCAGGGAGGTTTTATTTTTTTAAGGGAAGGGGAATCTGATCCTCACACTAAAGTACAGAGGATGCTTTCATTTAAAGCAAAAATGTTTGTTTCTTTCCCAGCATAAAGACATGTGTTCAGTGGCTCAAAATCTCTCTCTCAGGTGAGGTACCGACATAATCAAAATGTCGATGGATATAACTTTCCTCGGCACAGGCTCAGCGTATCCCTCTCCAACAAGAGGAGCATCGGCGTTAGTGCTTCGCAGGGAAGGAGAGTGCTGGCTCTTTGACTGCGGAGAGGGAACTCAAACACAATTCATGAAGAGCCATCTCAGAGCAGGTTTGTGCTGTTGAAAGGTATTGTGATGAGGGAAGGGGAAAAGTTTCGTGAGATCTAAACAAAATACTTTGTCCTCGTGCTCATGGTATTTGAATACATACTCAACATGCATGAGCATCTGAAGGTCTTGCGTATGGGTGGCAGTTGCTGAACCTGCTGTGCAGTAGTCCTTGATTGCCCTTTGGTAAAGAATTGTGTTTGAGAACCAAACTCTCCTGAATTCATTTCTTGCGCTTTGTAATTTCAAACATGGACCGCAGACCGGCTTTAAACTGGCACAGTTTGTATTTGTCTCAGCAGCTCTAGACAATACCTGCTGTGAGTCTTCCTGTCAATAAATACTGTGCTTTTGTTTTCAAGTAAAGTTGTGTGTATTTGTGGTAGCTTTTACATTTTGGCAAATAAAGTAGAAACCAGGCTTACCTTCAGTCGCTGTGCTTTTGCAGTCTACAGCGGCAGGAGCAGACTTCTGACTCTCGAGTTACAGAGACAGAATTATCAATTATAAACAGAAACCCAACCTCCTGCTCCTCCAAAATCTGAAGCTATCAGGGGATTTAATGACTGATTTTTACTAAATTTACCGATTTTTACTAAATTTTTCTTAAATCAAAACAAAGAGATTCTGTCCTTCCTATTGCTCGGTCCTAACAGATGCTGGAGAAAATGCCTTACCGCAAGGAAGTGGGAACTCAACTAGCAGAGGAGAGGCAGCCTGATGAAAGTACACGTGTTGGTCGTGAAAGAAAATTCTGGGCTTTTTTAATCTAGCAAGGGCAGGGCCCATTGCCTGAGAGCTGGAGTGAGACAAACTCAGACGGGAAACAAAGCCCAGATCTTTTAAGTGCAATTTTTCATCTGTTCAAAACAAACCAGTCAGAACTGTGGGGTTCTTACCTTCTAAAAAACTTTGAAATCAAAACTGGATGCCTTTTTTTTTTTTTTAAAAATTATGTTCATTTCATGTGCTAGATTCAAAACTAGGAACAACACAAATTCCACTTTACATTTCTCATTAGTCTACAGTTTCCACGTAATGTATGAAAGCACAACCACTTCCCAGCACTTTTTTGTGTTTTAATATGGCAGGTGTCACCAGTCAGTTCTGTTCCATGCTTGTAGCACGTTTCGCTTAGAAGCAAGAAAAACTTCTGTCTCTGCAGTCTTTTCTTGCCAAATCAAGCCAAAATAAACCTTGTGTGGTAACTTATCGCTACTGTGGAAAAAAAATACTTTGTGGTTTGGGATTTATTTCTTAAACACTGGTTTTGTTTTAATTTCCCTCCTTCCTTGTTTCCTGCTTCTCACCAAAAAGTGGTTATTTCTGAGTTGTTACGGTGTTAATTTATTTTCCTCTTTTTTTCCCGTTTGGTTTTCTTTTCCTGTTGTTCTAATCGATAGGCAGAATTACCAAGATTTTCATAACTCATCTGCACGGTGACCACTTTTTTGGACTTCCTGGCCTGCTGTGTACGCTTAGCCTCCAAAGTAGCCCCGACCTAAACAAACCACCTGTTGATATTTATGGACCGTTAGGACTGCGAAACTTCATATGGAGGAGTATGGAGCTCTCCCACTCACAACTTCAAAAAAGTTCATGAACTGGTACCTACACGGGACCAGTGCCCCGCAGAGGAATTTAAAGAGTTTTCTTCCTTGGACAGAGATGAGGTGTCTCCCCAGGGAGCGCAAGGGAGAATACTCCACCTGGATCCAGTAGAAAACTCTTACTTGCTGGTTGAGGATGAGCAGCTAGTTCTGAAAGCATTTCGCCTATTTCACCGCATTCCTTCCTTTGGCTTTGTGGTGGAAGAGAAGCCCCGGACCGGTAAACTCAATGTACGGAAACTGAAAGACCTTGGTAACTACTTTAACTTACTTTTCCTCTTTTTGATTTTTCAAATGCCTAAACGTGGGTGTTCAAGCTGAGTAGCGACTCTGATTTTCAGCAAATGTAACAAAATTGGGTTCACAGGCAGTTGAAATGTTTTTATGCCCACCTTTCTAGGGGTTCCAGCAAATTAGAGCAGCTCTATCTGTCTGTAATCCATTTTAATTCAATTTTCCATTTTCTGTTAAAGACATTTTAATACTTCATACCAATGCAGCAGTCTGAATTGGAGTGTAACACTAGTGCCAATTAATATTGCAGACTATTTACATACTGGGAAGCGCAAACAAGTTCAGATGTTAAAGTTTAAAAAGCGCAACGTGGCTTTCAGGGCAATGTATGGCCAGCGTATTTGCGTGACCTTATTGCCTTTAATATGAGGAATATAGCTTTACTTCAAACACACTTCCTGCTAACGTTACTATTTGTATGAAGTATGTGAAATATCAATTGCTATTTATATTAGAGGTTGTATTTTTTTCAGTGAGACAGCTCTATATATAGCATCTCTCTTCTTAAGTGATTTATTTATTTTTTTTTTAAACCTGACGCTGGCCATAATACTTACGGGCTCTTTTGCCTTTATTTACCAGGAGTTCAGCCAGGTCCTTTATATGGGAAACTGAAGAACGGAACTGCAATTGTTCTAGAAAACGGACTAACGATTTCTCCTTCTGACGTGTTAGAAGACCCTATTCCTGGAAGAAAAATTTGCATTTTGGGGGATTGCTCAGGGGTGGTTGGAGATGCGGCCGTGAAGCTTTGCTGTGAAGCAGATGTACTGATACATGAAGCCACATTGGATGATACCCAAGAGGAAAAGGCCAGAGAGCACGGTCATAGCACTCCAAAGACGGCATCGGATTTTGCAAAATTGTGTAAAGTTAAGAAACTGGTTTTGACTCACTTCAGTCAGCGATATAAACCAGCTGCTCAGAGAGGTGAGGGAGATACGGACATCACCGAGCTGAAGAGACAGGCAGAGTCAGTGTTAGAAGGTCAAGAAGTAACACTAGCTGAGGATTTTATGACAATAGAAATTCCAATGAAAAAGTAAAAATAGTAGTGTTAGCAAGCTCTGTATGAAGACATAAAGTAGGATGGTGTTGGATAGCACTTAAAAATAATGGCAGGGTTTCTGGTATCCAAATTTGTTGTCTTCTCTGGCACACAGAGAACTGTTGCAAACTGGAGAGAGTACCAGGTACAGGTCGCGTTGCTTTTGTAAAGCAAGAAAAAAGGATACTCAAACATCTGGAACTTGGAAGAAATTGGTAAGTGATGGTTTTGGACACCTAGCCTCCCCAGAAACCCAGTGTGTGGGCTGGTGCAAGCCTTCACAGCCCAGGGGTTTTCCTCGGACCACAGATGCCTAGAGCAGAGCGCTGCATCATTGGGCTTAATACAGCCCTCGGACAGAGTGTGTTCTGCACCAGAATTTAAGATAGCTTGCCTGTTACAGGCTTTTGAGTAACATCTGTTTCAAACCTGTATACAGTATTTTGTAACTGCTATCCGATACTATGTCAGAGGACTATTATACTGAAACTAATAAAGTATAACTCTGCCAAGTGTTTGTAACTGGGGGTGTTGCTGTGCTCAAGTTGAGGAGTTCTTCTAATTCTCCCTTTGCATGTGAAGCTTTCTCATAAATAAATACAGTTTAGGTACTTCGTGTCAAAAGTAAATCTCTCTGAACAATTTGATACATTTAAAGCTCTGAAGCGTGAGCCCTAAGTTTCCATACCTATTCATAGAATCATAGAATCAT